>NC_056737.1:464805955-464833455 GCF_019279795.1 Protopterus annectens | reverse complement strand
CATTGTACAAGTTCAAATTACAATAAAATGCAGGTGTATACAAGTTAACATTGTATTGGGAAACACAAATAAGAATTGACAACAAGCATAGTTGGAAGAATCTGTTAAGAGAGAAGTTAAGGGTGATTCAGTTACTTTTGGTGCAAGGGAAAATGAGTGTTGAGAGTGAGTGTCAGTTAAATTACATTTGTTGAGGGGTCAGATCGTGCTTGCTTTATATACATAATTAAAGTAGAAAGCAGAAAATTATTCACAATATTTACATTAATTACAGGTTTAGTCAAGTGAGCACAGCTCTAGGAATTTTAAGTTGGTTAAAGATAGTGAAGCTAAAGAAGTTAAAGAGAGCTTGTAAAGGGTTATAGGTATGAGACTGTGGGAGATTAAGAGAGCAGAGTACCAGGGCAAAGGACACCTAGGGCATAGAGATAGCAAGGATTAAGTAGGGTGGAGGCAGGTGCATTTCCATTTAGTGGACAAGTGTTTGACAAGTTGGCTTTTGAAGTTGTCAGAGTTAGATGTGGTTCTTAGTGTGGAGGGAAGGGAATTCCATTTTTTGCCTAGAGCATAAGAGAGGAGCAGTTGGCCAGCAGGGTGCTTAGGTTTGTGGATAGCAATTAGATTCTGGTGCTCAGATCTAAGTGTTCTGTTAGGAATATAAGGGGGAAGGATATTAGCTAAAGCAGGGCATTTTGTGGGATGGAATATAAGTCTATGTGCTGTGGATAGTTGCAGGTAGTCCAGGTGGTTATAAATTTCTAGCCAATTCAAGGATTGAAGGGTGAGGCAATGATGGGTGGAATGTTTGGAATTGGTAGCAAATTTAGAGATTTTATTGTAGCAGTTTTCAAGTCTGGAGGTTGTAGAGATGGACAGGTTGGTTAGGAGAGGAGCACCTTATAATAAGGAAGGAAGAAGATATGTAGTGGCCAGAGTATGCCTAGTGGAATTAGACAGAAAGTGATTGTTCCTATACAACATACCTAGCTTTTGGTGTTTTTTTTAATGTTTTGTTGAATGTGGGTGTCAGACTTGAGGTGTTTATCAATGGTTATGCCTAGGAGTTTAGCAGAAGGTACCACTTCTATGGGTGAATTGGATTGGCTAAGGACTTTGAATTCATTTTTGTTATAGGAGTACATCTTAGAGTGGGGAATAGTAGGATTTTAGATTTATTTGCATTGAGAGAGAGGTGGTTTTGGTGCATCCAGTTTTCTGTTGTGGAGAATGCAGTTTGAGTTTTTGTCAGCAGTTCAGAGAAGTTAGTAGCAGAGCAGACTAAGGTAGAATTGTCGGCATATTGAATGATTTTTGCATCTGGAATAGCAGTGTGGAAGTTATTGATAAAAATGTTGAAAAGCATGGGCCCGAGGATGGATCCCTGTGGTACGCCTGTAGGGGTAGGTAAGAAAGAAGAGATGGAGTTCTTCCATTTGACTGCCTGAGATCTGTCTGCTAGATAACTAGAGAACCAGGATAGAATTTTTGTTGAAAGGTGAAGGTTTGAGAGATGGTTGAGTAAGTGGCTGTGGGAAACTGCATCAAATGCCTTAGACAGATCTAGTAAAACAGTAGAAACTAGGTGTCCAGAGTCTCTGGCTTGATTGACAGTTTCAAGAAAAGAGAGAAGAGCGGTTATGGTGCTGTGGGCTGGGCAGAAACCATGCTGGGTGGGTGTGAGAAGATTGTTTTGGGTTAGGAATGGCATAAGTTGGTGGTGAATGCATTTTTCAAGGATTTTAGAGATTGGGGAGATCAGAGCAATGGGGCAGAAATTAGAGACACTTGTATTTTTGCCTCCTTTATGGAGAGAGATGATATAAGCTGAGCGCCAAAGTTTGGGGATGTAGGATTCATTTATGGATCTGTTTATAATGATGCTGATTGGGAGAGCAATACCATCTGTAGCATATTTTAGGTAGGAGGGGGGAATATTGTCAGGAGCATTACTGCATGGTTTGAGTTTGGAAAGGAGTTTTTTTATAAAGTTTGTGGAGACAGGTTTAAGCTCGAATAGAAGAGGAGGGTTGTTAGGAGAGTTTGGAGGCTGAGAGTGAGGGGCAGTTGGGTTATTGTTAGGAAAAGATTTGGTAAGGGCAGAGATGCTTTCTATGAAAAATTAATTGAATTCAGTGCCTAGTTCTGGGTCGGATTTGCTTGGGTCAGGACAGGGATTATTCTTTGAGCCTGGATGGAGGAGAGAATTTATAGAATTCCAGAATTGCTTTGGGTTTTTATTGTTATTGGACTGGAGCTTGATATAGTAGGATTTTTTTGTCCTAGGTGATTAGCTCTTTTACTAGGTTGCAGAGTTGTTTATATTGAAGCAGGGTAGTGGGCAGTTTATTATTTTGGAAGAGCTTCCAAAGTTTGTCTCTTTGGTGCATAGCCTGTTTTGTTTGTTTGTAAAGCCATGGAGCTGTATTAGTTTTTATTTGTTTATATCTTACGGGGGTTAGGGAGTTTAGAGTGTCAAAAAAGATGGAGTTGAAGTAGTCTATGGCTTTGTCAAGGGGAAGGGTTTTTAGAGTTTGCCAGTTCATTTGTTTGAGTAAGTTTGAGAAAGTGGTGGGGTTAAAGTTGGTGAGGTTACGAGTGTGAATGTATTGATGTTGGTATGGGGAAGAGCTAGTGGAGCGATGGATGAAGGCTGGGAGGTGGTCACTAATGGTATCTGGAATTGTGCCTGAGTTGGTTATTTTGTTAGGATTTGAGATTAGGATCCAATCTAAAGTGGAACCAGGGGGATTTGTTTTATTAGGTCGAGTGATAGAGTGGATTATTTGAGTAAAGTTGTAGAGACTGATGGATAGGGATGGAGAGGGGCTAATTATTTTGTTCCAGACAATATTTACATCTCCTAAGATATACATCTGAACACAGCGTTAGGTACTCACGGTAAATGTAGAAACAGTAGAAGCTGAACACTGTAAACACTCGTATACAAATGGAACTGATCCCAACACTAGTAAAAGCAAATAAAAATATGCAACGACTAGTGAAAACGAACTCCAATCACTAAATTGAAATAGAAAGTCTCTTTAGAATTCACAAAAGTATTCCAGGACTGTTGAAATATATAACATTTATTCTTATACAGAAACGTTGAGCGCTTTCACTCGTTAAACACGAGCTTCCTCAGAACAATTAAAATATTCTTCATTCACTGCTTAAATACATGAATTGGCGCCAAAAATCATGACTAATTAAAGCAACAGTGTTTTATAACTAGCTTGTCATAGAAGAATAGCATACAGTCCCTTAAAAGCTTTACCATATTTGTTAAAAATAGCTTCTCTATGTAATTTTTTAAAAAATCACTTACAAATATTTTTTTAAAAAATATGACTTAGTGTAATGATACACAAAGTTTTTACCTCCACTCTCAATGTTAAATTAAAATGTTATAAATTATTATGTTATAAATTATCTAATATGAACTAACCACAGTCCTAATGTACACATAATTATAGGAATTAGATCGTATAAACTGAAGTGTCATATCTAGTAATAATTCTACAGTAAGTTACTTGTTGCCACTGTAATAAAAAGTATTAAGACATATAAACATTAATCTCTAACCATCAGAAGTGGTTTAACTGTGATATAGTCGTTTATTCCAGGCCAAGTCATAGCATCTGTAAAGACTTGCCACCAATATTCTTTAAAAGCTAACCAATTCTTTGTGTTACCCCCTCTAGGGTTAGGTTTTATTTTCTCTAAGATGGCAAATTTAAAAGTATGTTCTATACCTACAGCATTGATGTGTTTAAATAAAGCGTTTCTTCCATCTTTGGTTTTTATACTGTATAAATGAGAATAAATTCTTTTCCTAAATTGTCTTTCCGTCCTACCAATATAATAAGCTGGACATATATTACACTTGGCAATATATATAATCGTACTGGTAAGACAGTTACCTTGAACTGGTCTAATTATGGTTTTATTGTAATTCTCTAAAACAATAGTATTGTCTACACATATGTGCCTACATTGGCCACAAGCCCCACATTTGCTGGTATGCTTCATACTGTTAAATTCTCTTATAGAGCTATTTTCAAGTAGATATTTCAAGTTCTTACCCATCTTATAAACAAAATGTGGTTTGGGCCCCAAAATTGTGTGTGTTTCTTCATCCATTGAGAATATTTGCCAATTCTTACTTAAGATTTCTTTTACTTGGCTAGAAAATGGTCCATATTGCACTATACATGCTTGTTTAAATGATACTTCTTCTCTATTATCTTTTACTTCCTTGTTTGAAGTTCCAACTCCTTCTAAACAATAGCTGCCTAGAAGGGGTGGGTATTTGAGTCCCCACTCTTTGCTTGTATAATTCCCTATGTCTAGCATCATATGTTCGTCGTAACCTCTCTCTCTAAATAGATTCATTATGAACGCCAATTCTACTTCTGTTTCCTTTCTATCAGATGTCATTCTCAATGCTCTTATGACTTGCCCCTTATAAATGTTGTATTTTAACTTATGGGGATGGTTACTGCTGTAATCTAAATAGGAATTAGAAAAAGTAGTTTTCCTATTTATTTTTGATTTAAACTGACCATCTTCTAAATATACAAAGGTGTCTAAGTAAGCTACCCCCAATGTACTGCTCTCATTAGTGAATTTCAAATATTCACTGGACAAATTTAAGTAGTTTGTGAAATCTTCAAACGTCTGAATGTCACCTTTCCACAAAATGTATGTGTCATCTAAGAATCGCGAATAATACTGCACATTAGCAAAAAATGGACTGTCAAAAATGACATTCTCCTCCCAGTCCAGTAAGACCAAGTTAGCATATATGGGGGCACAAGCTGCCCCCATAGCTACTCCCTTGGTCTGCCTGAACATTTCACCTTCATAGTATATAAAGTTGTTTTCTAATACAGTACTTGTGAGTTCCACTAATAAAGATATTCTGTCCCAAGACATTCCTGAATGTTTCCTCAAACTATTAGTCAGGGCTTGTAACCCTTCTTCTAAAGGGATACATGAAAAAAGATCCACTACATCTACTGATGTAAATAGTAGGTTCTGTTTGTCAACATTAACAGGGTAATTTTTCAAGAACTCCCATGAGTCTTTTGTCAGATGTTTAATCTGAGAATACATTGGTTTTAGTAATTTATCAATCACTTCTCCAATCCGAAAGGTTTTGGACTTACTTCCTGATATTATAGGACGAAAAGGGGGGTTTTTTGTATCTTTGTGGGTTTTCGGAATGCCTACTATAGTGGCCAAAACTGGATCTGCTACTGACATGTAATTATACA
Organism: Protopterus annectens; assembly: GCF_019279795.1. Classification (NCBI taxonomy): domain Eukaryota; kingdom Metazoa; phylum Chordata; order Ceratodontiformes; family Protopteridae; genus Protopterus; species Protopterus annectens. Next base: position 464,828,179 of record NC_056737.1, on the reverse strand, counting down.
TTTCTTCATTAATTCGATTCTCTAATAAATAGTCTTCCAAAAACATGTCAATTCTTCTGTAGGCTTGGTTTACTTCATTTAAAGATATAGCCTCATAATTTCCAGAATTGTAAAGGATGTCATGTATGATGCTGCTGTAACACATTGCATCATATATTACCATCCCCCCACCCTTGTCCGGTTTCATAATTCTAATAGTTCTATCACTTCTTAGTTCTCTCAACAAAGCATTCTCCTCATATGTTAAATTTTTATGTGTGTTAATTCTGTTAACTTTCCTATGTAGGGTATATAAATCCCTTGCTGACTTTTTTTCATAGTTTGTTACATATGTGTGACTGATAGGTATGAAGCTACTTTTAGTCTTAAATAAATTAGACTGTTTAAATAAGTCATTTTTCTGTTTGAACTGCATAGCTAAATTTAACTTCCTAGTGAATAATTTCAATTCACTTATGCTGTCTACAATATTAAAGGAAGTCGTGGGTATGAACTTTAAACCTTTAGAAAGAAGGGAAAAATGAACTGTTCCCAACTTGATGTTACTATAATTAAAGATCTTGAAATTATTAAATGTATATACCGCTCCATCCTGTTGAATGTCCTGTGTGGTAACTACACTAGCAGTATTGGGACCAGAAGCTGGTGGGGTATGTCGTGTATTTTTCACAGATTTAGTTAATATTTTTTCTTCCACCTCCCCCCTTGATTCCATTTTGCTGAATGTGCTTTCCTTTGTACCTGAAAAAAATCCCCATCCTTCCTATAGTGACCTCTGTGTGGAATATTATCCTGTGTAGTATTAGCATTCCTATAAAAACTATTTCCTTCATTGAACTGTTCATAATCAGTTCTTCTCCTATAATGTGTTTCTCCTTTAATATTCCATTTGTATGCTTCATGCGATTCATATTGTGCTTTATCTCTACTCAATTTTTTGTTTTTCTTGTCAAAAGCCTTTTGTGCTCTATCATGTGCAATATCAAATTGTTTGGAGTACAAATTATTCCATTCAGAAAACGAAGAATCATGTATAATGGTTTGGTTCAAATGTTCTATATCATTAATACATTTGCACAATTTCTCATCATTTAATTTTATAAGTGCCTTCATATATTGTGAACCAAATGAGTCAAACAATGTATTAAATTCTGTAACAGTTCTGTGTGTAAGTTCTACACCCATAGGAACTTTAAAAAATCTTAAGCCCATGGGCACTATCTTCAAACATAAACACTGATTTAAATAAGCATTGTCCAACTTAATCGCATTAATAGTATTCAACATTTTTCCAAACGAAAATATCATTTCCTTCAATGTCCCGTTTTTGTTCAGGCCTTTGTAGTGAGTAGGCACATCATTAGCAAAGTCAAAATTACAGTCATTATCTACAAAATCTTTAAGCTTATGGGTGTTACTTATCGGTTTGTTAACTGAGTCACTGACTCCTTGTTTTAAAGGTATATGTCTTGTACCTGTTTCACTGCTATTTTTTGCGGCAATTTGACCATAAGTTTTAGTTTTAGTTAACTGGTTAGTTTTTGGGCGTGTGCCTGTCTGCTTGGCCTCCTCCGTTAAACGCCCAAAAGAAAAGTCAAATGTAAAATCATCCAGTTCAGTTACATTAATGTCACACTTGCCTGCAGTTTCCGATAAATCAATCATTTCCCTTCCCTGCGTGCGACAAATCTGACCATTCGGTAGACCTGGAGACGATGAAGATAAAATGTCCATACTGTTAAGGTGCACTTTAGAGTTGGTCCCCATGCGAACACCGTTTACTTCAGAAAGGTTGTTGTGATCCTCTGGATTCCCAGCCGGTTCACGATAGAACAACGCCTCTCTAGACAAAAACAGTTCCATCAGCTTTGATATCTCACCTCGCAACGCTGATACCTCAGCCCGGATATCCGCTATTTCGCTGCTGCTTGTAACTGGTGAGTTGCTGCTTATATCTGCTAAGATATAAGTTGCGTAGTTAATTTTTGTGGATGCCATAAGAGAATCTCCTCGAGAGTTGAGCTATTATTACCAGGAGAGATATAGAGGGCAATGAAGAAAATATTTTTGTGCTTGTTTAGCTTAAGTAGTCCAGCAGTTAGTTCGGTGTTTTGGAATTGTGGGATTGGAATTTGGAGGGAAATGAAGGTGAGGAGGTTAGAGTAAACTAGGGCAGTGCTGCCACCTTTTTTTCCTAGTCGGTCGTTTCTGAGAATATTGTATCCTTGGGGCAGGATCTCTGAGTCAGAGATGAAGGGTTTGAGCCAAGTTTCAGCTATGGCTAGAATGTCAGGTTGGTTGTGGTTTAGCCAAGTATGGAAGTGGTGAGCTTTATTACAAAGACTCTGTGCATTGATAGTAATGATCTTTAGGTGATTAATGTGGGAGGAAGAAGTAGAGGAGTTGGTGTTATTACAGTGAGTAGGACCGGGGTTGGGATGGATATCACCGGCTTGGATTATGTTGTTGAAGGGAATGTCTTTTAGACATTTTGGTTTGCTAGGAATGTGTTCAGAGAGTTTTTAGATTAGATTAGGTGACAGTATCTTAGCTTTGCAGATGAAGACGAAGAATTTAGGGTGGAATAGGTGGAGAGGGTTGAGCTGAATGAGAAAGGGGAGATAGAGTGGACATGTGAGTAATAGTGAGGATGAGGATGGAATTGTATGGCGGTTACTTTTGTGGGTTGTAATGGACAAGTAAGGGAGGAATATGAGCTAGCATAGCATAAGGGAATTAGGAAGAGAGAAAGGAGACACGGGACCTGGAAAGTGTGGTAATTTAAGGAGGTCATGTTATATGAGAGAGAGAGATAAGTGTAGACGTGAAGGGGAGAGAAAGGCTGATAATGAGAGAGGGTTTATAGTGGGATTGAGGTTTTCTAGGAATTAAGGGAGAGAGGAGGAGAGTATGGGTGAGTAGGTGGAGTATGCTGGAAGAGTGTGGGAGGGAGGGATTTTTGTGGGAGGAGTTGAAAGGGGTGTAGTAATTGGGTAATAGGACTAAGAGGGAGGGGCAAGTGATGAATAAGTGTAGGAGTACTGGGGCGGGTGGAATTTGGGGCAGGGTAGGGGAGCGGAGTGAGCCCGCAGGGCGAACGGAGCGGGAAGAGCAAAAGAGGAGAGTGCAGCAGAAAAAAGTAACAGCAAGAAGCAGTTGAAATAACTAAAAAGAGGAGGTTTGTACTAGATTATATGATTCTTTCTTGTTTTACTTTTCAGGCAAGGTATTTTAGTCAGCTCTTACTGAGGGAGGCTGAGTAAGGAGGGAGGGGATATTACCAGGTGTGAATATTAGATCACAACTTTATCTCATGGCTAGAGGCTCTAGTGTGAGGATTAAACCTATTGGGTATATAAAGAGTGACTGGCGGGGTTGCGTAGGCAAGTGCTGCCACCTAGAGGTGGAGGAAGATAGTGAGCAGCAGGGATGAATAAAAAAAAATTCTAAGATAGGGCTAACAGGAGGGGGGAGAAGGCAAGCGGTCTGTGGTGGGCTGCTAAAAATGCACACACGGAAAGTCAGACTAACTCAAAAGAAGTACAACAAGTTAGCAGAGAAATTAGTTGTAAGCACATATATTTACTCAATCTTGTAGGGAGGGTTCTTCTTAGTGGTAGCTTTCTAAATACCAGGCAAGCAGGTGAACTCAGGGTGTCTTCAGGAGTTTTCCAGAGGTATTTCTTTGCTTAAAATGTAGGGAGGGAGCACCCAGGGCAAGTTAATTTACTCAATCTTGTAGGGGGGGTTCTTCTTAGTGGTAGCTTTCTAAGTACCAGGCAAACAGGTGAACTCAAGGTGTCTTCAGGAGTTTGCCAGAGGTATTTATTTGCTTAAAATGTAGGGAGGGAGCACCCAGGGCAAGTTAATTTACTCAATCTTGTAGGGGGGGGGGTTCTTCTTAGTGGTAGCTTTCTAAGTACCAGGCAAGCAGGTGAACTCAATGTGTCTTCAGGAGTTTGCCAGAGGTATTTCCTTGCTTAAAATGTAGGGAGGGAGCACCCAGGGCAAGTTACAGGATGTGAAATCAGGAAGCCCAAACCGCAGGACTGATGCAGGGATACTGTGGACGCCTAGAACAGGGTTTGAAAAATACATATAAATATATAAATACACTTTCTCAGATATAGATTTGTGTTCATTGTTAGAGATGGGTATAGCACTTCAAATGAGATCAGTATTGGCCATTCTTTATAAAGACCTGCACTAATATACTTTATCACCAAGCACTAAATCTAAGTTCTTTTTAAAACACTCCTAGCGCTTTCCTTTGTGACCTCAGAAGTAAGTGAATTCCATTGCTGCACAGCTCTGAAATGGAAAAAGTTTCTGCCTAATGTAGTTCACAAATTTTACACAGTTTAGCCAGTCTGATTATTCCCAGTACTGCTTTTATGAGTTAGAAACACAATTCTCAGAGTACTTTCTGTTTCTTCATTCTTGCTACATTTAAACATCCAATTCATAGCTCCTCTTACTTGTTTAAATTAAACTGGGAAAAGATTCAGTCTTTTTGATCTTTTTTAAAAGCACTTATCCATTAAACCTTTAATTTTTCTAGTAAAAACAAACTTTTGCAACTTTTCCAGTTCAGCATTTTCAAGATCAGAATACATACCAAACCCAGTGCTTTAATTAAATTGTGGTCTAACAGAGGACTTATAAACTGGAATTGTAACCATCATTTCCTCAGAGGCTATGGCTCTAAATACTGTTTAAAATATACAATAATAAATTTTCCAGTATTTTCTTTACATGTCCTGCAAAACTATTTTCTCTCTGCCATAATACCCAAGTTTTCATATCATTCCCATCCTTCAATTAATGTCCCATTTGTATTATAAGAGTACTTTACATATCCCTTTCCTCAATGCAATATTTCACTTTTGGTTTCATCAAAAATGAACCCTTTGGATATGCTCATACAGTCTATCTAATTACCTTTGTGACTCATATTAATCCTTTATAGTTGTCACAGCTCCAGTCATCTTAGCATCATCTGCAAACTTCCTAACTGTAGTGTAGCTAAGATGGTGCAAATGGAGGAATGTGTTGGGTAGTGTGACTGGCAGAAACCTATTATCCTTCAATGCATTTCCAGCATCATTCAGAACTTGATTATGTGGCTGGCACTGAGACAGAAATAGTAGCTGTAGCTAGCTGCACATTTAGCTAGCAGTTCATTATAGTTTAAAAGACAGTAGACCTTTTTTGCTCTTTGTGTTACCGAAAGTGCTTTTTTTTTGCACTTCGAATAATAATATTAGGGTGGTACTAGATCAGGGAATGGCTCTAGCTAGCTACGCCTGTGACTCCCAACCCAACACTTTAATGACTCAAGAAAAGTACCCAAGAATATATTAAACAGAAAAGGACCCAAGACTGACCTCCATGGTGCCACTTCTTGTTTCAAATTCTTTTGATTTTATTCTTTGTATATGTAATCCAGCCTTTTGACTGCTAAACTGCTTTGCTATCTAATCACATACTTTTCAATTTCTATTTTTCCATCATATCTAATAATGCCTAATGAGATACTGAATCTAATGCTTTAGCTAGGTCCAAATAAATAAAATCCATGGTCAAGTCACTGTGAAGAGTTTTTAGTACATCTGTATGAAAACTTATATGATTTGTAATAGTAAATCTTCCAAGGGTAAACCCATGTTTACAGATGTCATAATAACTTAATTCAACTGCATTGTTCATTACACTCATCAAGACTCGCTCAAAACACTAGTTAAGCTTATGGGTTTAAAGTTTTCAGTCATATAAGATACTTTACCTTTATGTACTGGAAGCATATTAGGACCTTTCCAATAATGTGGAACAGTTAAAGTAATTATTACTAGGCATGGGATCCAAAAGACCATCAGGAAGTCTAGCCCAGTTTCCCAGTTTCCCAGTTGCCCAAAGTACTGCCAAAGTCATACACTAGTCACATGGAGGCTGAATAAATCAAACCCTAGGCTAAAGGAACCAGCATATTTACAGCTCATAGACTTAATTCTCTCCCCATTTGTATTTTTATTTTTATTTTGTTGCTAGATATTGTTAAAATAAATAGGTTAAAAAAGGAATGCACACACACACATATATATATATATATATATATATATAAATATATATATATATATATATATATATATATATATATATATATATATATATACATATCTCTCTCTCTCTCTGTGTATATATATATATATATATATATATATATATATTACATTTTCGAATATATATACATATTTATATACCTTGGTTAACTAAAAAAAAAAAAAAAAAACAAAGTAACTCATGCAAAATTCTAAAAGTCACAGTACCAAACCAAGTCTCAAAACGTCCCTGCAACAATATGAGCAATTAAGGACTCATAACAAACAATGCATAAAACAGGACAAAAAAGTTTATTATAGCAACACTAAGAATTCATCATCAAGCAATTCAGAAAAACTTCTGGAAATCAATAAATACATTTCTCAGACCTGGAAAATCAACCCAACGTTGCTCACCCCCAGCCAGTAACTACCAAAGCATTGCTTCAGTTTAACTCACATTCTATGATTACAGTAACCCGCCTCATACAAAACAAAACTACTACATATCCCGCCATCCCATTCAGATCATTGAAGCCACAACAGAACTTAACACTCATTCCAGTGCCAACACTACAATTAAAAAATAATTACACACCCTTAATACAACTATTGCCCCTGAACAACTTCCAGCTAAATACATCAAACTCACTGCAGATATCCTGTCTCAATTCTAATAAACTGCTCTAAGAATAATATGTTCCCATCTTACAGAAAAAAATTGTACATAGTAACATTCCATAAAGGTGGCTCATCAACCAAGCTTAAAAGGTATAAACCAATTTCCTTTCTATCACTCTTATCCTGAATCCTGAAAAGAGGCATTCACTCTCAACTTACTAAATATATTACTTCTCATAACCTCCTCTCTCCCTCACAGCATGGCTTCATATCCAATCACAGTACAACGACTGCCTTTCTAAGGTTCACAGATATAACAAACCATCATAAAAATTCAGGTCTTCTAACTTCAGCCCAGTTTCTGGATCTATCCAAAGCATTTGACACAGGGGGTCATCAAATTCTCGTACCTAAACTTTTTTCCTTTGAGCAATCACCCCCACTTAACTGTTTTCTTAGTTTCCAATTTTTCTCTAATAGGTGTCAAGCAGTGAAATGGCATGATAATGTCTTCTCTTTCCTTCCTCTATCAGAGTCACACAAGGCTCCATTCTATAACCACAACTGCTTAACTTATTTATCAGCGACCTAAACACAGCAGCCATAGAGTCTACCATAGCACAATATGCTAATATCTCCACTATAATATATGCTGCCATGACACTATCCATACTCCAAACACTTACTCCAAAATCCTTCTCCTCCACAGAAGCTTGGCTAGACAACTCACAACTTCTCCTGAATCTAAAAAAATAACTGAACTTCTACGATTCACTCCCAACTCTCTCTCCTTCCAAAAAACTACCTTTAATATACTATCATCCAACATAACCAATATAGAACTGGTATCCCATACCAGACTATTAGGTGTGATTATAAACAACCCACCTGAAATTTGATCTCTAAATTCAGCAAGCCATGAAAAAGACACACCAAAAGCTAGACTGCCTGTATATAGTGATAAACCAAAAGCTAGACTGCCTGTATAGAGTAAAACACTACCTTACTGACGCTACTAGACAAAACGTGACCACTTCTATCTACTCCCCACCCTGTTTACACCTCTCCTATTCTAACCAAGCTCAACTCCTCACTATCAGCCAAACTATAGTAATGCTACAATAAATTTACCAAATCTGCAACCAAACAACAATATAGATCATGTCATTGCCTTTCTCTAAAACAACTAAACTGGCTCAAGCTAAATAACTCAATATTGTACTCACAAATAATTACAGCTGTTAATCTACTGCACAACAAAATTTCCCATCTTTTCATTCCATCTTTCAACCTTACACTACTAAGAGATCAATCCACTCCACTGAGCAGTCATTACTCTCGATAAGTAAACCAAACAGCAATGCAGGATGCACCCTGTATTCCTTTCTTTGGACTCCTCTACCTCTTTTCTTTGTCTTTTGAACTAGTCTTCATAGTAACAAATACTTATGTAAAACTGGACAAGCTATGTAACTGTTATTTTAGTAGAAACAGTTTGCAAAGGATGTAACTGATGTCAAGGATGTATGAATTATCTACTGTTACTCATGAATGAAACTGACTGTAAATGGTGAAACAATGCAAGTGATGTCCATTATGTCTGTATAATGGCCTCCCTAGGCCTCCACTGAAAAAGGGCACTGCTTAGTCGGACTTTCCATTTAAACAAATAGCAATAAATAAATACAATTGGCCAGATTCAATATAGCCTACACTGTGTGCACATCTAAGTGCAGCACGCATATGGTAGTGCAATGTTTTGGACTTAATAAGTGGCTCTACACAGTGTGTAGAGACAAGCACCACTGCGCAAACAAGGTAAACACTGTGGAAGGCCTGAGGAAGCATTTTTTCCATGAAAGTGTTCACCTGTTTTATTTTTATGTTATTATAAGTTACCGTTGCTAGATTATTGTTTTTCATTTTATTGGATACTCTGCAGTCACCATAGTGGTTGAAGTCTTTCTTTTTCAGACCACCGTGGGATGCAAATTACTGCATAAGCAGCTGAAATGTATGCACCAATCCAAGATTGAGAAACTATTCAACAAGATATAAAGTAACCCTGTAGACTCAGTGCTGGTTTTCCCTACAAATTCTAAAATCTATTGGAATACAGCCATGGAAAGGAGTCTACACAGAAACAATGTCAGGGGCTGCTGTTGCATTAATCCATGTGTATGTGAAACAGGCCTAGGTCTATGCTGCTGCTGCTGCGACTGCTGCTAGTAGACCAAGGCCAAGAAGAAGAAGAGTTTTCAGACCCTGGGTAACTTATTACAATCTACATAATGTGGAAATTGTAGAGTGCTATAGGGTAGATAGAGATACACTACAGACACTCTGCAACCTCTGTCATCCTCAACTCAAAGCCAGGGCAAACCAAGAGGAACCCAACCCAGTGGAGGCAAAATATGTGTAGCACTCAGAATTTTAGCTATCAGTACCTTTCAGAGACCAACAGAGGACATACTGGGGGCATTACAGGCATCAGCATCTATGATCCTCCATCAATTCCTGAATACTATGCTACAACATGTTAGTGACCACATATATTTTCCCCATACTCCTGAGGATAGGGCCAGAAATATGCAGGAGTTCTACCCTGTAGAACACTACCCTGAAGAACTGGGTGCAATAGATGCACACATGTAGAAACTAAGGCACCACCTGAAGAACAGGGAAGGCTCTAGATTAATAGAAAGGGCTTTCACTCTGTTAACTGCCAAGTCATGTGTAGTGTCAAGGAAATCATCCTGAATGTGTGTGCTGGCAACTCAAGCAGTTGCCATGACTCACATATCTGGTACACCTCCCAACTGTATCAAATGTTCACTAGGGTGATACCCCACAGGGTCATTTACTGGGGGATGCAGATTATGCACTGGAACAGTGGCTGATGACACCCATCAGAAATGCACACACACCTGCTGAAGAAAGCCAGAAATATCATAGAGCATGTGTTTGAGCTGCTGAACTCATGTTTCCACTGCCTAGATACATCTTGGGAACCCTGCAGTATAATCCATGGGCATGTACTAAAATATTCACAGTATGTGCCATGCTACATAACATCCTCCTGAGAAAACTGCTTCAGCAGGATCAACAAGAGGAAGGGGCACACATCCCACCACCATTGGCAAGATCACCACAGCCACATGCAGGTGAGAAGTCAGAGAGGGAAGCAGCAGCTGCTAAGGGTGTAAGCAGATATAGGCATTCTCAATATGCCCTCACAAGAAACAACACATAGCACACTCACTGACCACCTAAGAGCCTAAAGCTTTCAACCTACGTACACACATACAGTAACATTGATGTCAGTTAACTCTCACAACCTTTACTTCCCCATATATTGCCTGTGTACTGCTTGTATCAGACAGAGCCAGCTCTGAACTAAAACTGTTGCAACTATTGGATTTACAAGGTAAGTGCTAAACCTAGAGTGTATTGTGCAATAATATGAATGACTAGCATACCCTTGTATGTTGTAACTTGGTAGTGTAAGCAAGTAAAAGGTGGGAGATTTGTACAGAAATTACCTTAACATGTGACAGCAGAGACTTATTTGACTTTTATGTGTCATTATTAAGTAGTAGGCCTCAGGCATCAAAGATTCACATAGTCATACCTCTCAAATGTACTGATGGTCACTGCATGCCCTCAGTTTAGTACCATTTGTTTATACTGGAAAGTCATTACAGAGGCAAGTTAGAAAGTAATGAAACACATTTCAGTGTAAGACTTTACAACCCTCACAAGATCATTAACAGTAACGTTGGAAATATGTTGATGTTATCAACTGTCTAACTTTCTTAGACCAATATAAGTTAAAGGTACAATTACCAATTCAACACCAGAAATGCAGATATACTAAGTCAGCTATGCACCCTGAGCATCAGACACAAAGCTTATATATCCCTGAATCCAAAAGATACAAAGTAGGGTTTGGCACAGTTATCATCACTTGCACAGGGTGTTGTGTGGTAGTGCAGGAAGTCTAGGTTGACACCAAAGGTCAATGAGTGTGTGTGTGAGTAAGAAAGCAAAGCAGGCAGACTTATATAATGCAATACATGGCCAGTGAGGCAGAATAAGTTTGAAGTATGATGGCATGAGGTACTGCCGTCTGTGCCAGGGAGAGAAGGGCAGTGTATGTGTAACATATGCCAGCATAGCTAGCTGGAGTTTAGTAAAGAAATTTATGTCATTTGACTATCACACTGATTTGTACAGATGCTTGTGTTAAAAGTGTATTTGTAAATTTTCTTGTGTTAAAAATGCATCAACGGTGAGTTCTGCTAGACAGAAAAGGGATATACATGTATGTCAGACAGTATTATTATAACTGATTAAATGTAAATGTTTTGACAGGGAAGTCTGGAGAGGAAGAGTTTAATCTCAATCCAGTTAACTTTGAAAATAGGTGGAAAGTTAAATGGGTTAGTTTAGGCCATAAAGATTTTATCTTTCAGGTCTGATTAGAGCCAGAGACAAAATGTCTGAGAAAACCAGGACTAGGAATTTTACTGTATTGTCTTTAGGGCTGAAGTAATTCCTACCCTGGAAGGGTGGAAGTTTGTGAAAAATGTTTATAGCTTTCATATGCTGCAACAGATCTTAGCAAAGCTCTGGGTGTGTATTGTACCAGAGACAGGTGACCAGATGTGATGTCATCCTATAACCAACACTGAAATGATTCTTTAGATATTAGTGAGAGATATTTTGGAACTCTTGCAGCAGCACTTTGTTTCTCAAAATCTGACAGGAAAGATCTCTCACATATATCTCACATATCCTCAGACCTCATCTTGCCTTGCTGTAGTAAGCAGCTCAACACACTTCATCATGTCTTGTTTTAGTAAGTAAACAGGGAACAGTAATTCTTTAGTCAATCAGGAAAATATTGTGAGATTAGTTAACTATAGTTTTTTCTACAGCTGTGTGAATCTATCCAGCTGTCTTATTTTTTATATCTCCTGTGATTGAAACTCTGGTGTTTATTGTAACTAGATATTCAGCATTCTCATGTTTTCTATTTTATTATTTATTGTTAAAATTTCTATACCTTTCATTGTGGCTGACCTTTTAGACAATACTTTTAATATCTTAAGAGTACTTATGCTTGTTTTAGTGACACTGTGGCCACTCCTAAAAGCCTTGCTGCATTGGTCAAACTTTACCATTGTATTAATATTAGTTTTACTCAGTAAAATTGGGTACCCTTGTAAGAGTCTTAGAGTAGCTGACTGGTGGCAACTTAATTACCTTATAGTCTAGGCAGAGGGGACACAGCTGGCAAATCTATGCCAGCTTTTCCCAGGTATGTGTGTGTGTGTGTGTGTGTGTGTGTGTGTGTGTGTGTGTGTGTGTGTGTGTGTGTGTGTGTGTGTGTGTGTGTGTGTGTGTAAATCAAATATCCAAATATGTGTGTCAGCTACTTGGATCAGGGACACGAAGCTCCAAAGAGGTCAGTGTGGAGTCTTGTTTGGGGCCTGGAGAGAGAGAGAGAGAGAGAGAGAGAGAGTGCAGCCCCAGATCTGTAGTGTGCTCTCTGTGTGATCTTAAGGGAAATTGTGCTTGGTGCAGAAAGCTGCATCTGGAAATACTGCCTGTATCCATTTTTGTTCCTAGTGTCTGTCCCTCACTAGTGTCAGTGGTGAGGATTGAGGCCCCTTGATAACTGGCCCAGAGTAGGTACCGTCACATATTGGTAAGCAGTGGTGGGATATTAACTGAACTTCAGTGGCCTGTGGGCAGTTATCACTGAAGGTGTGTGTACTCTCAACAGCCACAAGATAGACATAGGGAATTTCATTTTCACAACAGTTTTATTTATTTTTGTTAGTTTAGTTTAATCAGGGAAAGCAGGCAATGATATCAGCAGAGGATTATGGCAAGCTGCCAAAGAACCAGTTGGCCAAGTTATGTGAAGTCAAAGGACTGGTGAATGCCAACCTGACTAATGAGGAAATAATTTCAGCCTTAATCACAGCTGCAGAATGGACCAGCAACCAGGAGGATAACCAGTCTGGTGATAGGGATTTGCAGCCCTCAGAAACAGGACAATTCACCTTTTCCTCAGATGACTTAAAAACCCATCTGGAGTTAAAGAGGCTTGATCTGGAGGCCAACATTTGGGATTAGAATCAATGGAGAGACTATGGCAGGCAAAACAGATGAAATTAGAATCATCAGAAATACTGCAGCATTTGGAGGTCAAAGACAATGAGAGAATGTGGTGAGGCTGAAGAAAATGAGAGACTGCGGTATCTGGAGGCTAAAGAAAAGGAGAAGCAGCACCAACATGAGCAGGAGATGCTGACTCATTCTCAAGGTCATGGAGGTAATGGGAAAGGGAATATCCAAGCCCCAGAAGAAATAAAGGTCAGTAAATTTCTTCTACATTTACAGACGATAATTTTGATGGTTTATTCATATATTTGAAAGAGTATATAAACAGTATAATGCTGTTTCAAATTGGCTGATACTGATTGCTTAAACTAAGACAAAGTTAAACAATGTTTATTGAAATGTTTAAAGTTAACACCAGAAGCTTACACAAAAAAAGTTTTGTAAGCACAGACGCAAGGTAGATGAAAGTGTATGTGATTATATTACTGGGTTAAGCACTTATTTTCATGGATGGGTGAGTGGGTGTCAGGTCACCACTTTTGAAAGGCTGGCAGACCCTTTGGTGATGGTGGAAGCCCTTAGTATTTTGCCTGAGGAGAGGAGAATCTGGTTGGTGGATCATGAGTGTAACTCTGCAGATGAGCTGGGGAGAAAAGGGGATCTCTACTTAGCAAGCAGTGCACCACTGCACAAGAAGGGGATACCTGATGCTGCACATGGATATAAGGGACACCCATGGTGGGCAGCCTAAACCACCCCAACAGAATCCACTAGTAACATGGGTAGCCACTAGTTCAGGTACACAGCCAGGATCAAGGGTTAGATGCTTAAATGTAACCAGAGGCACCATGTAGCACACACATGTCCACAGAAAGAAGGTGGGGAACACAAGTTGAGGGAGTCAGCAAGTGGAAATAACAGCATGCCAGTAATACGTTGTCTGGAAATAACAGGAGTACCAAACTATCACTGGAGTTTGTATCCTATCTTAGTGGATGGAAGACAGGCCACTGCTAAGAGAGACATGGCCTCTGACATGACCATTGTGAAGCTTGCAGTGACTAAAGGGGAGCAGTACTTACTTGTGTAGTCCACTCCAGTCAGAGCTTTAGGAGGGACCCTATTCCAAATACCTTTGGCCAGGGTTCATCTTGATAGGGAGTGTGGAAAAGGAAACAAGCAGGTAGAGGTGCTTGAGGATATCCCTGCAGATGTCTTGATAGGGAATGAGTTTGATAATGCATTACCCTATGTGCATGCAGTGACATGCAGTCAGGCTTGGAGACAGGCAAGTTGGTCTGGTAGCTTAGGGGGAAACTCAGACAGACGCCACACCCAAAGCTCAGCCTGGTGATTTTGCAATCTCATGGAAGGAGTTATCCTGTAGCAGTGAGCCTGAAAGTGAGCCACAGCTGCTGGTAGGTATTGATGTTCCCATGGACAGGGTAACTGCAAGGACATAGGTGAGTGGTAGTACCCAGACTGACAGTGAGGCACTGCTGTCAGAAGATACCAGAATTCATGTGGAATGGGAACTAGGAAGCTTCACAAAGGTAGAGTTGAGACAGGCTGACCTTTAGGACCCTACCTTATGAGACTTGAGGGAGGTAGCTAAGGAGGCACCTGATTCTCAAGGAAAACAAGAGTCTGTATATTGAAACAAAGGGTTACTGTGTAGAGAGTGGACACCTGAGGGAGGACTAGAGGGTGAGGTAATACAGCAGCTGATAGTGCTCAGAGCCTACCATCTAGCACATCTAGCCATAGCCCATGATATTGCTTTTTCAAGTCATATGGGCATAAGGCATACCAAGAGATGTATTATGCAGAACTTTTATTGGCCAGGGATTGCAAGGGATGTAACAGAGTACTGCAGGACCTGTGAGCGGTGCTAAAAGGTAGGCAAGGCAGGAGATAAGGTCAAAGTTCCTTTGATGCCTTTGCCTGTGACTGAAGAGCCATTTCAGAGAGTAGCTACAGATATTGAGGCCACTGAGTACTCCAAGTTCCACAAGGAAGAAGTATATCCTGGTGGTAGTAGTTTATACTACTAGATATCCTGAGGTGGTGGTTCTGTCCTCCATCAAGGCAGAGAAGGTGGCAAATGCTTTATTAGCGATTTTCAGCATGGTGGGTTTCCTGAGATAAATACTGATTGACAGAGGTTCCAATTTCATGTCAGACCTGCTGGTTTGTCTGTGGAAGTGCTGTGGGGTGAACCACATAAAGACCACCCTCTACCACTCCCAGACTAATGGTCTTGTGGAGATGTTAAACTCTAAAGACAATGCTACAGGCATGTTTAGATCTTTTTAAGAGAGAGTGAGACAAATATTTGCCCCATCTGCTGTTTGCATAAAGAGCTACCCCAATAATTCACAGGTTTTGAATCCTTTGAGTTGCTGTATGGGCTTAGGGTGAGGGGGCCTTTAGATTTCATTTGTGATGAGTGGGAGGGTCAGTGTGAATCCCACAAGGAGTCTGTTGTAGCATAGGTCCTAAACCTCAGGACAAGGCTTATGGATCTCATGGGCTTTGCCCAAGAGAACCTGGCAAGAGCCCAGTAGCAGAAAAAGGTCTGGTATGACAAGAATGCTTAAGCCCGAGAGAATGCTGTGGGACAGCAGGTTATGGTGTTCATTCCTGACAGCCCCAATAAGCTGCAGGCAGCTTGGGATGGACCCTTCAAAGTGGTAAATAATAGCAGTGATGTTAATTACATGGTAAACCTGCAAGGCTAGAGGCATGGGCTCAAATTGTAACATCTTAACATGATGAAGCCTTACCATGATAGGGGACCCTGGTGCTGAGTATTTGCAGTGGATGGCAGGAGGAGTCTGAAGGGGATCTGCTGACTGATCTCCTCAGTGAGGCTTGGACTGACATCTCAGGGAAAGGGGTAGCAATGTCCCAGCAGCTATCCCCTACCCAGGTTTGAGAAATCCGAGCAGTGTTGCAAGAGTTTGGGGTATGTTCACTTGGAAATCTGGGTGCACCCACCTGGTGCAGCACCATGGGGATACAGGACCCCAAACGCCTATCATGCATACCCCTTACAGGGTGCCTGTGTAAATCAGACAGACTCTGAGGGATGAGATACAGGAAATGTTGGAACTGGGGGTAATCCAGGAGTCCAGCAGTCCCTGGACCACCCCAGTGGTGCTGGTACTAAAGAAAGATGGCAGCACCAAGTTCTGTGTGGACTACAGAAAACTTAACAGTCACACAGAGTCAGATGCTTAGAGCAGCTGGGTGGGGCTAAGTATCTGACCACTATTGATATGTCCAAGGGCTACTGGCAGGTGCCTTGACTCCAACCACTAGAGAAAGGTCAGCCTCTGTGACTCCTTTCAGATTATATGAGTTCACAAAGATGCCTTTTGGGATGAAAAATGCCCCCGCAACCTTCCAGAGGCTGGTAGATCATATCCTAGTAGGAGCAGGAGATGATGCCCTTGCTCACGTGGATGATATTATTATCTACAGCCATTCCTGGCAAGAGCACCTTCAGCATGTCAGAGAGATCCTGGGTAGACTGCAAATGGCAAGGTTGACCATTAAGCCCAGTAAGTGTCAGGTGGGTATGGCAGAGGTCTTCTACCTGGGACATAGAGTGGGTAGTGGTAAGATCAGGCCAGAATCTGTGAAAGTGGAAGCTATTCAGGTGTGCTTGGCCCTTGTTACCAAAAGTAGGTGAGGGCATTCTTAGTGACAGCAGGGTACTATGGAAAGTTCATTCCCAATTATAGTACAATAGCTGGAGCAGCCACGGTGGTGCAGTGGTTAGCATTGCCACCTCACAGCAAGAGGCTCTCTGGTTTGATCCTTGGCTGGGGTGCCTTCTGTGCGGAGTCTGAATGTCCTCCCTGTGGTCGTGTGGGTTTCCGCCGGGTGCTCCGGTTTCCTCCCACATGCCAAAGACATGCTGTAGGTAGATTGGACGGTCTAAATTGGCTCTAAGGTGTGAGTACATGTGTGTGTATGCCTTTTGTGGAAGGTTGGGTGCTGGGCTGGCAAACCGACACCGTAAAACTCCACTGCCTATCCTGAGCAGACAGGTGATCCGCTGTGGTGACCCCTAACCAGGAAAAGCCAAAAGAAGAAGAAGCTGCTACCCTTTCAAACCTGATGAGGAAAAACAGGCCAAATAAGGTAGTGTGGACCCCAGCCTGTGAGCAGGTATTGCAAAAGCTTAAAAGGGCTTTGGGAGGACCTCTTGTGTTAGCCAGTCTAGATTAGACCAAAGAAGTTGTTGTGCAGATGGATGCTTTGAACCATGGAGTGGAAGCTGTACTCATCCAGGTTTCCTCAGAAGGATAAGGGCACCCAGTTGTATATCTCAGTGGTAGACTCTAACCCAGGAAGGAATGTTATGCAGATGTAGAAAAACAATGTCTAGCCATACTATGGCACTGCAGAAACTTTAGCACTATCTGTATGGAAGGGAATTCACTGTGCTTACAGACCACAATACCTTAGCATGGCTACATCATGTTAGCCAGCAAAATGACAAGTTATTAAGGTGGAGCCTAGGGTTGCAGGCATATGTTTTTTCAGGGTCACTAGTGTGACAAAAAGGGATACGACACCATGTTTTCTGAAGGTTCATTGGAGTGATAGTTGAAATCCAGAGCTATGTAGAAATATGTCATGTGAACTTACATCTGCAACATGGAGCCAAGTATTTGGGATTCAGCAATTCTAATGAGTTCACATGTGAAATATTTCTATATAAACACCTTTGCAGCAAGGAACTGAAATCATTTTGCATACAACCAACTGCAACATCTACAGTAATATGAAACCATATAACTGTTATTTGTATAGTTATTCATTTTGCATGTAGTACGATGAGTGACCAAACAATCAGTTATGAGTATTGCTTGCAAATATGTAGCTCTGTCTTACCTCTCTGGGTTTATTGCTCATTCTTCTCTTATCAACCAATAATCTGAAACATGCAGTCCGTAAGCCATTCTATATAATTGTCCTTAAAATGTGTGAGGATATTAAATGGGAATAATATAATATGCAGTTGCCAACAAATGAAGGGGGGGTTACGTGATAATGAACAGAACCTGAATTGTGTGCTACTTACTTACATTTCCAACCTTGACAAAATTGCATCTAACACTTTGTAAGTCTAACCTGAGATACCTGCTGGATGTAGGGCAGTCTGCATTGCTGTTGTGTTTTTCTTCTTCCTACCAGTAATCACTTACAGTTGCAATCCATTAAAAACAAACACTGAGGAAATGCCTGCACTACATTTACATCTGCAACATGGAGCCAAGTATTTGGGATTCAGCAATTCTAATGAGTTCACACCTTATTTACATCTTCACCATGCTGGAACCATGAATCTACACCATAGATTGCTTTTCCTTATTTCTACTACTTTTCCATTTTTTTTCCTTTTTTAGGGGGGCAGTGTTTGCTCAATGTGCAGCTTAGTGCAAACATGGGAAATAGAGAAAAATTGAGTGTCAAGTTTGGCTGTGCTTTTCACATTTATGAAAAGTGTGGCAGTGTGCAAAATGGACTGCTGGCCCATACAGGAAGCAGACAGAACACCTGCTGAACAAATGCAAACAGAGCATCTGTTAAAGGGAAAAAGTCAAAAACAATACATTCTTGCAATTTTTGTTTTCCATCGCACAACTGTGCTTAGTAGCATTGCACGGCAATTAGCAAGGTTCCCAACAGCTGCAGCCACTGAACACCTGCAGACAGGACTCAGACCATGAATAATTGAAAACAGATATATTCAATTAATTCTGTTGGGCACCTGCATAGACATGCTAAATAGCATTGGGGTGGTTACCACAGAAACCTTAAGAATGAGTAGGAAATGAGGGAATGCCATGTAACTAGTCCTGTGGCAGCAGGTGTAAGTGTAGGACTGGAATACAGATGGTCCTGGGTTCTAGTACAAGTTGTGCAACCTATTTATATTGTTGTGACAGTGTAGTTTATAGCAATGAACTGAACAACATTCTTGTGGCAACAGGTGTGAGTGTAGGACTGCCATACACATGGTTCTGGGTTCTAAAACAGGGTGTTCCATACACTTTTACTGTTGTTCCACTTCCCATTATATTCACTCTCACTTATAATGCTTTAGATAGTGGAGCCAATCTGAATTATATGTATAAGGAATGAGACACCATTATTGTGTTTTCAGATGAATGACTGAGGATATACTGGCTACTGTATTTCTGTAAGTATAATTCTGCTATCTGGACTTCCATGGTATTCACAGTTACATAAGGCACATTCACAACTAGATCTATATCCAATAACCTTGTCAGGTCACACACATACATGTGTAATAGCTTAAACTGTCATCTGTTTTTATGTATAATTCCTGATTATGTCTGGCAGCACTTCTTTTGTGTCAAAGATGGAAAATTAATTCTGTGGAAGAAAACGTGTTGTCCCTTATGCCTAGGTTCAAATCCCACAGTGTAAAAATCAGTTTTTCTCAGTGTATAAAGGCAAAAACAAATGTGTCAGGTCATTACATTTTTGCCCCAGTGCATGCTTGCAAACTTAACTCATCTAACACTTATCTTCCAATTTCCAATATATATTTCCAGGCTACATCACTAGACAGCCCTCAAACTAAGGCCAAGTGTCAGATGAACCTTCCGATTCAAGTATTTATTTCCTCCTTACTTGGCACTGCTACTCTCTGCTTAATAGCACGCAAACATGGTTGGCATCATTGCTCAGGTTTGTGCACTACCAGTAAATGCAATAACTGGAATTGGTGGTAAATCATCAGTTTCCATTGGTCTAGTTCAGCTGGTAGTTATGGCTGGCATTAGAGAGGAAGGTGCCAAGTTTTTGCCACAGAGGTGAGGTGTCCAGGAGTCCAGGATATTTATTGGACTCCTGGTAAAGTGCCACAGCCATAGGCTTCTGTAGGGGGAATATTATGGCTCCCAGTACAAGTCTGAGGTGTGAAATAGTGTTACACAGACTGTATCCTGTGCCACTGGCATCCCATGCACTGGAGAGCAGTGCAGGTGTCATTTTAATGACCTACACAGGTGAAAGAAGGATAGCCTCAACCATTGGTTGAATGAGTTTGAGACTGTAGACATCTCATAGCTGTGTAAGTATGAAAATAAGAGAGTACTTGTAAGATGCAGAAAGCTAAATATAGGTAAGATTGGTATGCATAATGCTCTTCTGTTCTTTTCTGTTCTTCCCCCAGCTGCCACCAAACATGAGTTCAAATACACAGGCTTGTGTTGCTGAAATGGAGAAACTGAGGGAAGTAAGTGGTATGTATGCAGCAGAAGAGAAGTGTTACTGTAGCTTTAAATGTTAAAGATAGCTTATTGGGTCTTTTATACAGTTATATCAAATTGAGCATGCATATCCCAACTGTAAAAGCAAGTATGCATGCATTAGTCTGTAGCACAAACCAGTCGTAGGAGTCAAACATTAGACTGCAGTTAGAGGTTGTGGGTTCAAATACCATGATTCACAACTATACAGTACTGTTATTTCTTTAATAATATTTACAGTAAATTAAAAACTCTATACCAGTGGCACAAATGCCCTGCTGTAAACTGTAATCTGTATAATGGGAATATGCATGTGTGCAATGTATGCACATTTCAAGGATTACTTTCAGCAATCTGCAGTATAGTGTGTATCTGTTATGAAGCATACTTAAATATAGTAATTCAGATAAAAGAGTTGTATAATTGTGTCAATGCATTGTATGTCACATATGAAGGTCCTAATTTTATCTCTTTTTTTCTCTCACTGCAACCCTTATCACTTTTTATTTTCTATTATGTGTCATCAAAATGTCTCCATGTCATCTATTTGTACCACATCACTAAATGCTACACAACACAGTGAGATAGGCCAGCCCAGTGGAACAGCCTGTTTCTACTTCAGCAGCTCCAGCACTGATGCCCAGCACATCTGGGACCCAACCTGGCAGCACTGCCTCTGCTGCCCCTGCACTACCTCTGCCCTCAGGTAGTACTGACTTAGAAGCTGGTGCAGTGGTACCCTCTGGGAGCAGTGGCATGGGTGGTGATTTCATCACCTGACAGGTGAATGTAGGGTTGGTGTATAGGATTGTGCACTGCACCATTGATGTATGCCTATGCCAGATGGAGAGGTTGCCTTCTCTCATGGTCCTTAGGAGGAAAAGAAGTCAAGACCTCTAGCCACCAGCAGAGTAAGGGGACAGTGTGGGTGAGGACTCAATTCTCACTGCCTCCATGCTTGAGGCGCATGAGCCTGTGTTGTCCACTCCCTCACCCTAATCATGGTGTCCCCCAACCTTTTGTGTCCCTCACCTTCCCTGTCTCTTGTCTTGTTTGTTTGCATTTGTGTCTTCATTTACCCAACTTACCTGACCCAGACATACCTACGTCCCTTACCCAACAGTCTTCTCTTACATAATTAAAAAAAAATAAATGGGCACCTGTCCCACAAAAAAAATCTCCCATTTTGCATACATTTTATTGACTCACTAGATTTGGTCCAATTCGTTATACAATAGGATTACATTGTTGTCACCCCTCCCTCTGGAAGTGACAGTCCAAATTCAGCTAATATTCTACACATATGATCAGTTTTTACTGTTGTAGAAATGGATAGCTATGGTTCTTTCCTACCTCCCTCCTCTACATTCCTGTAGTGTTTTCCATTTGTTCTTCTCCCTGCTTGCTCCCCATTTCACCACTTTCCTATCTACCACATTTGAACACTTATAATCTGGTCAAAAATAGAATCACACACAATACACATAAGTTGTAGAAAAAGCAATGGATCCCTTCACTTTTTGGTCTATATGTTTGCAGAAAGTGTAGCATCATGCAGCAATGCCAAGTGATGGTTAGCAGTGGTACAATAATGTGGTTACCTCAGCACAATGTCACTTAACCCCACTGTGTTATGCCAACACACAGCAACACACATACTAAAACAATTCATGTCATTCTTTTATAATTGTTTATTTAAAATTCTTTGATACACATAAATTTCAAATCCAATATCATCTGGGCTGAAAAGGAAATGTGCCAGTGCATGTACACCTGCTGCCACAGAGTTGGCTAAGCAGCAGGTGTGTTTCATAGACTCAATACTAACTCTTAGACATTTAGCAATGCAGCTCGCATTTGCACACTGCTTAAATACACATAAACAGTGAAAGTAATGTAAACGTGTATCTCACATGCACAAACACTTTGCCAACCATCACACTCACTATGCTATGGAAAACTAAATATTATTATGTATTAGTGCTGTTTACTGATCCATTTCCTGTTTCTGACATGAAAACATAACAAACTGAAGGCACTATCTAACAATATGTCACATATTTACAACACAG
>NC_056737.1:464788455-464800955 GCF_019279795.1 Protopterus annectens | reverse complement strand
AACATCTGTCTTTTTGTATAATTGTCCTTCTTCCAGCTTATATACTCTCTATCACTATCTGGCTCATCCCCACCCTTCTCCCTTAACCTGCCACCCCCTGTAGGTGACCTACCTGCTGCAATAAAGTGACTGGCCACTAGGTGGCATCTCATCACAAGCCTACTGTATATTAATTATTATAGTAAAAAGAGCAGGTTAACACCACGATGAATATAAAACGAACCTTTATTGACCAAAAATGAGCGCTTTCGCGTGCCCACAGACTGCACGCTTCTTCAGATGAATATAACATCACAGTAAAGGACATTCTTTATATATACAATGAAGTTAATTGCTAAAACCATTAATTCATCTAATTAAACAATAATCAATCAATTATCCTATTTATAGTGTTCATTCATTTAAAGCAGTAAAGCCAAATGATGCCAAATATAAAACGGAAAACAAGAATAAGTATCGTTTTTGTGTAATAAAATCAGTCATTGTGTTTCACTATAATTATTTCATCAAATAATGAGCAGGTGTCATATAAATATATTGAAAGTTGTATTAAACTGTAAATCTATCTATAATTATTCAAGTGTAATGGACTTTCCATAGTTAATAAAGACCAGAAAAAAATGTGTAGCATATCCAGCTTTTTTGAAAAGATGTAACATCTCCAGCTTTTTGAAAATATGTAAGCATATATGGATCAATTAATAACGATATATTGTATATAGATTGAAATCAACAACAGCTTTGAAATTTATCAACCATAAAAATGTACAATGAAAATGTATAATAAAAATATGCAATAAAAATAGCAGCAATAAGAAAAACTAGCAGCAATGTAAAAAATCACAGTAATAAAATCACAGTAATAAAGAAAAAGTAGCAGCAATAAGGAATAGCAGCAATAAAAAGTAGCAGCAATAAAAAAGCAGCAATCAAAAATAAACAGCGACTAGATGAGTTGGCAGCAATGATGAATAAATAAATGCCAGTGAATATCCAGAAAAACTAGGCATAATGTATATAATTAAAATATAAATTAAAGTTATGTGCATGTGAATCTAATGAATATATTAAATATAATAAGTATTTATATATAAATATTAAACCAGTGACAACATAATAATATTAAAATCTCAGTATAACAAGCTTTTTATATACAGAAATATTTATGAATTATAATAATATTGGTCATCATGTAAGAAATCATGTAAAAAATGTAATAAAATTGACATTTTAATAACTAAGTAATAAAAGAGAGGATATATGCTAAAATATATATTCATAAATAAATAAAGGTAATAAATATGTTAAAATCCAATGAAAATATATATCTATAAATAGATGAATTTATAAAAATATATTTATAATGTAAATTAGCCTAAAATAGTTGTTAAAAAATATATATAAGACTATTTTATTAATTCATATCTTAATATAATAAATCAGGAAATTAATATGAATATATATATAAATTAACTGAAGTAAATATCTATATCAATCTATAATTCTATTTTCATAAAATTAATGATATTTACGCTTTTTCAAAGATGATCTAATACTAATGTAACTATTTAGGCCAGGAATTTGCTGTGCCCGAAATCTGAAAATCCAATCAAGTTCTAAATTTTCCAGATTATTAAAGTTATCCCCTCTTCTATTATTACTTAGTCTTTTTTGTATCACCCTGAACTTAAAGTTGTGTGTTGGAAATTCTATAACATGTTTTGAGAGAGCATTTTTGGTGTCTGCTTTCTTTATAGCATACAGATCTTCCTGTATTCTCTCCTTTAATTTCCTAGTTGTCATTCCAACATAAAACGCAGAGCATTTTTCACATGTAGCCAAGTATATTACATTATTATCTTCACAATTGGCAAAGCATTTAAATTCAAAAGTAAATAATAGTTCAGGATGTATAAAATCTTTATCTGTTGAGATCCAATGACAAGAGCTACATTTTCCACATGGGTGAGTACCCATCAATGTTCTATAATGTGTCGTATCAATTAGTCTCTCTTTACATAATAACCTTTTTAGATTTTTCATGTTTTTATATGTAAAAGTAGGTCTTTCACCTATTAATCTTTTAATTTCATCATTTGTAGTTAAAATAGACCAATGTTTACTAATAATGCTTGTTAAATATTTATTGTCACTAGTGTAACTAATAATGCATCTAACTTGCTTAGAATCTTGTCTTTCATATTGCCTTCCTTCTGCATTAGATCTAGAAAACGCTTTTATATTTTTTTTCGATCCATTCATAAAGTTCTCTTTTATAGTGGCCACTGTTCTTGGATTATAACCTCTGTCTATAAATAAATGTTCTAACTTGTCAAATTCTTCATTACGTTCCTCTTCATTTTGACATATTCTGTAAATCCTTGTAAATTGTCCTCTTATAATATTTTTAAAAATAAATCTGGGATGCATACTCTCATGTTGTAATAAAGTATTTTTCCAACATTTTTTTCTATAGAGGGAAGATGTTAATTTTCCTTTTCCATCCTTTTTGATATGTAAATCTAGAAAATTAATATCAGAATAAGAATATTCAATTGAGAACCTTAAAAAATCAGTTGTTTTTTCTAAATCATTAATAAAAGTTCTCAATTCACTTGGACTTCCGTCCCATATTAAAAGTATGTCGTCTACAAATCTGTAATATGCAATCACCTTGTAATAATCAGAATGTGTGAAGAGGTTAGTAATTTCCCATTTACAGACCGCCAGATTGGCATAGGTATTCGCGCAGGGGGTGCCCATGGCAACCCCTCACTGTTGAATATAAAAATGGCCATTAAACAACATTACGTTATTACTGAGAACTATATCTAATAAAGCATTTATTAAAATCTGTTCATTATTATTGTACAAAGAAAACCTATTCAGTAAAAAACTTATGGCTTCAAGTCCAAAAGCATTGGGTATAGCTGTAAATAAACTTTGAACATCTAATGTAACCAATAAATGCTTATCTTGAATTGAACTCGATAAATTATCTAAGTTATTTAATAGCTGGTAAGAGTCTTTTAGGATGGTAGGAATATCATTGACCAAAGGTGTTAGTTTCCTTTCAATAAAAATGGAGATATTTTCTGTGACCCATTGGTTTCCAACTACTATGGGACGTAGTGGTGGAGGCATAATACCTTTATGCATCTTGGGTAATCCCTTGATGTAAGGTATGGTTGGATGTTCAATAAATAAAAACTTATAAAAATCATAACTAATTTGTCTTGTTAACAATAAATCATATATGTTTTGGTGGACTTCATATATTAATTTATCAACCACTTTAATGTCTATCCTATTATAAGTATTGTCATCTTGCAACAAAAGTCCCATGTAGTTCACATAATCTTTTGAATTCAAAATAACCATCCCTCCCCCTTTGTCAGCAGGTCTTATTATAATTTCCGAATTATTGGCTAATATGTTCAATGCAGTTCTTTCATCTTTTGATATATTATGAAACAATGATAAAGAGCCTTTTTTACAATCAGAATAATGTTTATATAAGTCATTTTCACACGCCTTTAAAAAGCAGTCTAAGCAAGGGTGCAAAACAGGCGTAAAAACGCTTTTTCTTTTAAAACATTCAAAAATATTCTGTATGTCACTGGCATGATTGGCTTGTGTTATAGTAGATTTAAAAAACATTTTCAAAGCAATACATTGTATAAACATTCTTAATTCAATTAATATGCTGGATATGTTACCTATTTGTGCTGTTATAAAGCTTAATCCTCTGTTTAAAAGGTTATAGTCCGTTTCTGTTAGTACAGCACTAGATAGGTTAAATACTAAATTGTTCATTCTCTTTGCCGACCCCTTTTGCTTAGCGGTTCTTCCGATGGTCTCCTTTTTCTTCTCCCCTGGCTCATTGATCTTCCTCTTGTATCCCTCCTTTGCCGAACCGGAAGCGGTAAAAAAGAATCTATATTCGTTTGTTGTAGTTTAGGTTTAGCTCCTAGTCCCAAGTGCGATGTGAAGGCCATTTGATTAGGAGGCAGTGTATTGGTGTCATCCGAGAGGAATGGTCTACGCCTATTTGCTGATGATTCCGTACTGTAATCGCTAGCTGCAGCTGCATTAGTAACAAGTGTTAAGGGGGAAATGTCAGAAACTTCGTTTGCAAGCTGTCGATCATTCATGTTGGCCATTTCGGCTCTTTCCATTCTTTGTATTTCTTCTTCACGATTAAATCTGGACCAAACAAATACCTGACCACTGGCAAAGTCATTTTGATCTCTTTGTAGCTTGCGCAGTTTAATGATTTGTAACCTCTCTCCATATGCAGTGACTTGGCCAATGAGATTATCAAGTTTAGTTGAAAACATTTCCCCTTTAAATCTTTTGGTGATATCTTTATATAGCTTATCAGTCTTTTCAATTAAGTCATTTTCTATAGGCAGAAAATAGTCAATCAACAACTTGATATAATTAAAGCTGAGCTCTAAATTCATTTTTTGCCAGCTTTTAAGAAGTTCAGGGTGGCTGTTGCCGTAGGACAGCATGCATAGGACCCTCATTCCTCTAGGGACCACTTTAAAATGAAGGCACGCCTCCAAATGACGGCGCTGCCAAATCAACCTAAATTGTTTATATAGGCAATTTTCAAGTTCTCTATAAAGCGGATTGAACTCATTCAATAAATGAACAGTACCTGTTTCATTAGCAGTATTCTGTGTCAATAAATCCGCATCAAGCAATGGATTAGCTTTTGATTCCATTAAGACATTCCATTTCACATTTACTTGGGTTCTTTCGGGAACATAATCGAGTTCTAGTGAGGAGCCTTCCATCGTGTAGAGAGCCGGTGGGCAGCAAGAATAAAACCAACAGTACGAAAAATAACCAACCTCTCTCCCAAAGTTAACCAGCAGCCAGAATCCAACAATTGTTATAGTAAAAAGAGCAGGTTAACACCACGATGAGTATAAAACGAACCTTTATTGACCAAAAATGAGCGCTTTCGCGTGCCCACAGACTGCACGCTTCTTCAGATGAATATAACATCACAGTAAAGGACATTCTTTATATATACAATGAAGTTAATTGCTAAAACCATTAATTCATCTAATTAAACAATAATCAATCAATTATCCTATTTATAGTGTTCATTCATTTAAAGCAGTAAAGCCAAATGATGCCAAATATAAAACGGAAAACAAGAATAAGTATCGTTTTTGTGTAATAAAATCAGTCATTGTGTTTCACTATAATTATTTCATCAAATAATGAGCAGGTGTCATATAAATATATTGAAAGTTGTATTAAACTGTAAATCTATCTATAATTATTCAAGTGTAACGGACTTTCCATAGTTAATAAAGACCAGAAAAAAATGTGTAGCATATCCAGCTTTTTAATTTCCTATCCTATTGTTAACCGTACCTCCAGAACTCTGTTCCCACTTTTCTATATACCATTTCTCCTTTGTCCTAAAATATCCTTAATCACTCTCTACACCTCTAATATCCTGACTCTCTCCTTACTCATCTCTTAACTTTCTTCTACACTCTCCCACTCTCAGACTTACCTGCTGCATTGTCATACTTTACTGATTGTCTTCCTCGGCAGTCTACTCTCTTGTCCAAACCCGCTCCGTTCGCCCTTCGGGCTCACTCCGCTCCCCTACCCTGCCCCCAATTCCCACACCGTCCCTAGCACATCTATACATATACCTAACAAGCTCCACCTACCTAACCTACTACCCAATCACAGTCCTCTCCCACTTACTCCTCCCCCTATTCTCTAATCAAGAAAAACCCCACCTCATTTTCCACTCCCACTGCTAATCCTCCCCCGTACTCTCTTCCTATCCCTGCATACTTTGTTTCCCTTTATCCTATCCTTTAATATCTAACTCTCTCCATTCACTTCTGACCTTTCCCTTCTCAACTAACATACATCACTATTCTTCTCCTGTCTGTATATTACCCTACCTTATCCTACCATGCCCTACCAACTCCCCTTAACTATTCAACTCTCCTGCTCCCTTCTCATCTTACTAATAACTCTTCATCATGCTACTTCATACTCCCATAAAGCTCCTCCTCTCCTATGTCCTACTCAAACTACTCCTAACCCCCAACTACTACCTCTCAAACTCTCTCACTTTCACTCCATATGCTCCTCCCTTATTCCACCCAACCTGTTACACCTTTTTCATCCCAAACTATTCTCTACCTCAACTAAAACTCTCTCTCTGAAACCTATGCTAAACCCTAACAAATACCTACCATACAAACCTTACAGTCCAAAACTGATCACCTGCAATGTCCTAGCCTTATCTGGAGACATTCATCCTAACCCTGGCCCTTGTCCCAGTGCAAACTACTCCATCCCTCCATCCTCCTCCTCACCTACAACAAATAACACTCCCCACCCTTCCTGTCCCCCTCCCCTTCCCCCTTAACACTCTGAAAATCTTCACTATCAATGCCCAGAGCCTTAACAACAAACGCCACCATCTGCAAGCCTGGATTAATCACAATAAACCCAACATCCTAGCCATCTCTGAAACCTGGCTAAAACCCCATACTACTGACTCTGAAATATTACCTCCTGGTTACCACATCCTCAGAAGTGACAATTTAAACAAAAAAGGTGGTGGCTCTGCCATAATTTACTCTAATCATCTCTCTCTAATACCCCTTCAAATTCCTACCCCTAATTTCACAAACTCTGAAATCACAGCTAGCCTTCTCCGATTAAATAAACACAAGAATATCTGCTTCATATCCTTATATATCTCCCCTGGCAACAATATCTCCACGCTTGAAGATATTCTATACTGGTCCTCAACTCAAATAAAATAAGAAACATATATTCTAGGCGATGTCAATATCGACTGGAATAAAATCAACTCACCATCACCCTCACTTTCCATTAACCTTCTAAACTTCACGCAAGTAATCTCATCAACTACTCGCCCTAACAAAAACCACCCCCCAGGGTCCATCTTAGACTGGATTCTAGTCTTCCATCCAAACAAAATCACTCTCAGTGGCACTATCCCTGACATCTTCAGTGACCATCTCCCTGCCTTCATCCATCGATCAAACAGCTCCACCCAACACCAACACATCTACATTCAAACTCGTAACCTCAGTAACTTTAACCCCTTAATTTTCTCTAACATCTTCAAACAAATCAACTGGCAACCTCTAAATATCCTCCCACTTGACAATGCTGTTGAACATTTCAATTCCATCTTCCTAAATACTCTCAACTCCCTAGCCCCTCTAAGAAATAAGCGAATCAAAACTAACTCTGCACCATGGTTGACCAAAGAAACTAAACAAATCATGCGTCATAGAGATAAGTCCTGGAAGCTCTACCAGAAAAATAAACTATCCTCTACCTTACTTCTATACACCCAACTTCGCAACCAAATAAAGAAACTCATTACCAAAGACAAAAAAACTACTATATTAAACTTCAGTCCAATAACAATAAAAACCCTAAACAATTTTGGAAATCAGTCAATTCCCTTCTTCACCCCGGATCTCAAAACAAACCCTGCCCCAACCCTAATCTATCTGACAATGAACTTAGCTCCCACTTCAATACCTTCTTCATTGAATCCATAGCCAAACTAACCATAACATTTCCTAATAACAACCCACCTAACTCCCTTTCCTCTCCACCCAACAACCCAGACAATAATCCCCCCAATTTCCATCTCAAACCTGTATGCACATCTTTTATAAAAAAGCTTCTCTCCAAGCTAAAGCCAGGTTCTAACGCCCCTGACAACATTCCCCCTTCCTTCCTCAAACATGCAGCTGAAGGTATCGCCCTTCCAATTAGTATTCTGATTAATAGATCCTTAACTGAGTCATACATACCCAAACTTTGGCGTTCAGCCTACATCCTACCTCTTCACAAAGGAGGCAAAAACACCTCTATTTCTAACTACCGCCCTATCGCCCTACTCTCTCCAATATCTACAATTCTAGAAAAATGTGTCCACCACCAATTCTTACCCTATCTCATTCAAAATCACCTCCTTACAACCACCCAGCATGGCTTCCGTCCCGGCCACAGTACCATAACTGCACTACTATCCTTCTTAGAAACTATCAATCAAGCTCGAGACTCTGTACTGCTAGACCTTTCAAAAGCTTTTGACACCATCTCCCACACACACCTTCTTCATCATCTGGCTAATCTCAAACTCTCCCCAAACACTCTTTCCTGGTTCTCCAGTTACCTATCTGATAGATCTCAAGCAGTCAAATGGAAGAACTCATTCTCTTCCTTTTTGCCCACATCTACTGGTGTTCCTCAGGGATCCATCCTTGGACCCATGCTTTTCAACATCTTCATAAACAACCTTCACACCTTTATCCCTGACACCGCAGTCATCCAATACGCAGATGACTACCTTGGTCTGCTCTGCCCCAAACCTTCCTGAACTCCAGACCAAAACCCAATTAGCCTTTACAACCACAGAGAACTGGATGCACCAAAACCACCTTTCTCTTAACTCCAATAAATCCAAAATACTAATTTTTCTTCCCTCCAAAGTTTCCTCTCTGGACAAAAACACTTTCAATGTTCTTAGCAAAACTAACACTGCCATTGAAGTGGTCCCCTCCGCAAAACTCCTTGGCATCACCATAGACGAACACCTCAAATTTGATCTTCACATACAACATAACATTAAGAAAACCCACCAAAAGCTAGGTATGCTATATAGGAACAATCACTTCCTTTCAAACTCCACTAGGCTTACCCTGGCAACATCCTTCCTCCTACCTTCTCTTCTATATGGAGCCCCTCTCCTAACCAATTTGTCTGCTACCAACACCTCTAAGCTCGAAGCTTGCTATAATAAGATCTCTAAATTTGCCACCAAATCCAAAACATCAACTCACCACTGCCACAGCCTTCATTCTCTGAACTGGCTAGAACTCCCTAATCACCCCTAGACTATCTACAACTAACCACCGCTCACAAACTGATATTCTCCCCTAATAAATGCCCAGCCTTAAAGGACATCCTTCCTCCATACATCCCTAACAGATCACTGAGATCCAAAAACCAAAAACCAAAACCTAATCTCCATTAGTAAACCAAAACGACCTGCTGGCCAGCTTTTACTCTCCTCACTAGGTAAAAAAATGGAACTCTCTGCCTACTTCACTTAGGACTATACCCAACACTGAATCCTTCAAAACTCAACTTTTTCTTCACCTATCCTCCAAATGGAAATGCTCCTGCTTTCACCCCACTTAAATTCCATCAGGACTCCTAACTAAGCACCCCTACACCTACTCCACTATACTCTCATACTTATTCTAATTTCTCAAAATACCTACAACTAACAGACTTTAAGTGACTGTAAGCATATAAATATTGATTAAAAAAAAAAAAACAAATCTGCCATCAAGTTCTCTGCAACTGTCAAATATATTAACCCTACTTGTTTTTACAAACTATATTGTATGTATTTTTACTTTGTAACCTTTATTTGCATTGTGTAACCTATATTGTATTATACTGTTCTTGGAGCTTTTCTCCCCGGGCCTCCACTGAAAATGGGCACTTCTTGGCCCAGTGGACTTCCCCAGTAATCAAACTGAAATAAATAAATAAATAAATAAATTGTGGAGAATCATGTCTGATCACCCTAAATCACATATGTTATATCAGAGGCATGGGACTACTGCTGGTATTATTCTGATATTGTCCATGATTGTGATTGCTTCTTTTAACATTGTCCATGAGTCTTTACCTGTGTCCCACTTGCTGGAGACCTCTGCTGAGATTACACTCATATTCAGGCAAATCAGTTTGCACAGCTTCACAATATACACCCTACTCCAATTGTAAGTAACATCCCTGGCAGATGTCCTCTGCATTGTTCATGTAAGGATGCTTATCTCACACAGACATCTTCACTATTGTTATGTCCAGAGCTTTTTTGTAACCGAAAAGCTGACGGTACGCATACATTTTGCTTGGATCAACCCCTCACCAAAAAAAAACTTTTTTCTCCAAATCCGATTTCATGAAAAAATAAATAAATAAAAGATTCTGTCTTAATAATACAACAATTGAAGTAACTTCTCATAGCAATACAGGATAATAATCTTAAAATATATCTGCGTTATCCTTGAGTTAATATAATTGTTCATTTGTGCTCTTTTTTTTTTAAACAATTTTATTGATTTTGATTATAACAAACGTATAAGCAGTCACATAGGATTGTATAAGATAATATCAATTACAAATTTAAGAATTAATAACATACATTTATCACATTTAAACATTTGTGCTCTTTTTGAAGTACTGTGCCGATGCCCTCTCTCCTTTCCCTATTTGATTATACACACACCCCAGGATTCATAAAGCTTGGCGCAAAGATGGCATTAGGCTTGCGCTGACCGTGTGGCGTAGAGATGGTGCAGTATGGCCATATGCATATTAATGAAGGCGCACTGCCGCCACATCCAAGTGCATAGGAAACGTGCGCGAGTGCAAGGGGCATGTCCAAGCGCCGCATGGAGGCATGGACATGTCAGCTGTTTACGTGCAACCTAAAATGATGAATAGTACAACCTGCCTCCAATAGTAATCACACCTGTCAGTGTCCATGGATACTGAAAAGTATGCAAAGCATGCAAGACAGTTTTGCAAACACAAAAATAAGATGCAAACACAAATGCACGTAGCTGAATATTGAGTCCCCATCCCTCGAACAGATGACATTTAAAACCCCGTGCCCGTATTCTATTGTAGTGTTGATAGTTATACCAAGTGGAAGTGAAACACATCGTGTTAGCACACCGACAATAGCTAAGTCTAGCCCAATGGTCAGGATTACCACCTGTCCCACATTGTGAGGTTCAGTCCCCCTCTGAGCAGTTGTGTCCATACCAAAACCATTATAAATGTAAAATATCCTGTGATCGTAGGACATAATTATGTCCCGCATCTTATGTAATAGTCACATACAATAGTTATTTCCATATGTAACATACCTACATGTTACAAGAAACAGAATAAGCAAGTAAACAAAACAGAAGAAGCAGCAAAACTGCTACAACAATAAACTTACATTTAGGCTTAAAACAAAAGTACTATCCGTTGTACTGACCGTGGGTATGTGTTGGCCTGTAAAATCGATGTGTTTCCCGAATATACCCCATCCTGGCCATATGAAAAGGTAGCAACCCTACCAATGGTCAGAGCATTCTCCAAAAATCTGCCCATTTGCGGTCCAAGGCGTCCTTGTCAGGATGGGCCAAAGATGAACGGGTATTACCCGGGTCTACCTACCATGTCATGAAAGATAAGTATTTGAGTGTACCTATGTGTGTGATGTACAGCATGTGGAAGGTGAAAAATGCTAGGGTAGTCCTCATAACCATACAGGTACCAGAGATATGTAGTGTATGCAATGTGTTCCCTTGACCATGCCATGGGCCATCAACCAGAGAAGGAATGGATGGAGTGTGTGGAATATGGGTGCGGGGGGGGTGGGTAATGTAATAATTCACCAAGGGGAGACTGTGTTGGATGCACAATAGGTGAACTGGAGGTGTATGAGGTAGCAGTGGGTGAATCAGAAAGAAACACAAAGAACAAACATACACATCCGCAATCCAACCTGACAGGCCATACTGTAGAACACAATCCCACAAACATATGAATATTAAAATGTGCAATACATATGTACAGAAACGTCACCGGCACATACCCACATAAAGGTCTGGCCTGAACTGAGCCATCCAACCACAACACACCTGGATGCATAACTGAATACTCATCATCCCCTCTACAGCACACAACCCCCCCCCCCCCATTTCTGAATGTCCACCAAATCCAGCCATACTCGGACTTCTAGCTTGGCGCAGCCATATCTGCACATAGTGACCACTACTCATATCTAGTAGGCAGTCTCACCCTAGGTAGTCTCAGGATTGCAAACTATGTATCCCTTGCATGTATAACCCTATCACATTTTCGTAAATCCAAAAATATCGAAGTTTATTGGTCTGTTCAATTTTTGGATATCCCTCATGGGATACATATCCTGTGTAAACATCAGACTTGGTGTCACAACACGATGTCCAGTCCTGTAGACATCTGGACACAAGTTGTATGTGCAGTAGTGGTTCACAAGACTGCTCAGCCTCCAGCCAGTCATGCAGAACCTACTACCCGGGATTAAACACCTGACCGTGATGCATGGCTCCACACATGCATTATCAAGAATATATACTTTACACATTCGCATAGTGGCAGTTGGATATAGGGTGATTAAGGCACTGACATAAGCAGGGTACCTCCTGTCCCACTTTGTGAGGGACAGTCCCTGTCTGGGTAGGTGTGTCCTGACCAAAAATAATACAATGGCAAATGTCCTGTGATTATAGAAAATAATTATGTACCATATTTCATGTAACAGTTGCATAAAACAGTTATTTCTGTATGTAAAATACGTAAATCTTACAAGAAACAGAATAAGCAACTAAACTGCT
>NC_056737.1:464758455-464783455 GCF_019279795.1 Protopterus annectens | reverse complement strand
CCAACTGCCTGGCCTGCTGTAGTCTGTCTGTGTGGGTCTGTGAGGGGGGGGGTCATCCATTGGGCATATTCAGAGGCCATAGTACAGCATTTGTCTGTGTTGGTCTACACCTGTCCAGCTGGTTGAGACTTATGTGGGCTGTATGGACACACATGATGCACAGCCCATTACCCGCAGTGGGTTATGACACCCTGTGTACTACTGGCTACTATGGTGACCCCGGTATGTGCTACAGATGTCATGGTGCCACTATGGATGTCTACTGTCTGCTGCCTTAACATTCGGCCACCAAATCCCCTTGCATGCTCGCATCCATACCATAGCTGCAGGTAACAAAACGTTCTAATACAACTGTCAATTGGTAGGTTGATTGACTTACCTTGAGGGTGTGCCAGACCTGAGGATGGTGCTGGAAGGCTGCCTATGTCGGATGCACAGTGCACTTCCTATACATGGCTGAGCACAGGTAGTGTCATGTTTGGCATCCCTTTTACTGTCTGTGCAAGTCAGAAAGGGTGACATTCCCTGGGTACCTACTGTGTCAGTGCATATGCTATGCATTGCCTCTTTGCCAAGGCCAGGTCATACTGGGCATGCCTCCTTCCGCCTACTGGGTCTGGCTCAGGTTGTTCCTCCTCCGAGTCACTCTGTGCCTGTACAGGCCTTGGCACTGGTGGGGGGTTGTGTGGCCCTGCCACATGCTGTTCCTGCTGCAGCTGTTTCCACAGGATCATATTGTGTAGCATAGCACATACCATAGCAATTTGGGTGCATGTAGCTGGTGAATAATGCAAGGCTCCACCGGATGTGTCCAGACACTGGAACCGTGACCTGAGCATCCCAAACACATGCTCTATTATATGTCTGGCCTGTGCGTGTGCCTCATTATGGTGTAGTTGTTCAGGTGTGTGTGCATTTCTGATGGGTGTCATCAGCCACGGCTCCAGTGGGTACCCAGCATACCCCACTAGGTGACCATAGGGGATGTCCATATTGGCAAAGCTGTGGTACAGCTGCGTCAGATGCCAGATATCGGAATCGTCATAGCTTCCAGGGCAGCCAGCACACACATTCAGTATAATGCCCTGGGCATCGCATATGACCTGGCAGTTGATGGAGGGGGTGCCCCTGCGGTTAATGTAGGCCCTACCCTGCTCACCGGGTGGTGCTTTGATGCATATGTGCATGCAGTCTATAGCACCCACTACCCCAGGGTAGTCTGTCATTTGGTGGAAGAGACGCATATTGCTGGTCAACACCTCACGTGTGTTGAGGAAATGTACATGCTCACTGGCATGTGGTGACATGGCATCCAGGAACTGGTGGAATACCCTGGATGCAGATGCCTGTGAGATCCCCATGATATTCCCAGTTGTGCTTTGGGAAGTACCTGTGGCTAGTATACCTAGGCCTACACATACCTTGGTATCCACTGGGATGGGTTGCCCTCAGCCTGTTCGATGTGTCAGGTGTGGCCAGCACAGCTCAACAATCTGCTGTAGGAGGTCTCTGTCCACCCCATAGCGCTCCACTATCTCCAGCTCATGTAGTCCCTGGTAGGTTACCCTGGGTCTGTACAGTCTTCTCTGTCTCCTCACTGAGGGTTGTTCAGCAGCATTCACATCCTCACCACCCTCAGCCTCCTGCACATGTTGGTCTATGTTGCCTGCTGCCGCCCTTCTCATTTCATTGGATTGTTTGGTAAAATTTCCCCGCATGTATACACCGGTGGTGTAGAGTGTGGAAAAACCTGAGGGGATGGTGCTTGCTCACTTTATAGTAGTGTTCTTGGCCAGGCTGGTCTGCTGGGCCTGTAATCTGCTGATTGCGATAACTATCACCTGTTTGCACAGCTTGTTCACCTTGACTACTCTCCTACTGCTGTTGTCCCTCCCAATTGCACTAGGCAGGTATAGACACACCCCTAGCTTAGGCGTGCTAAGCCAGCAGCAATCCCGAGACACAGGGCTCCAATCTACATACAGTATGCCTGACACCCCCCCCCATGCTTTCACCTATATTCGAGTCCTGCACCCGGCTATCTATACACATACACTCTTGGGACCTGCTCACACCCTGGGGATAAACGGGATTCACTATTTCCACCTCTTTGCATAGTATTGTCTTCTAATGCATAGTTACATGACCCATACTGAGCATCCCCAAAAATAACCACTGCTTCCTGTCATGCATACCTGCACACAACTGGTTAAACGTGCCTTACTATCACTGTATTCAATGTCCCTTGTTCTTCCAAGCAACAAAACAACAGGCCTCTGCACAGCTCAAAACTAGGACCCTGCACACCACAGACAATGTGCTTTACCACTAAGCCATGACAGATACACACACATCTGAGTTTATCACGTGCAGATCATCCAGCACAGGCATTCAACAGTATAGGACATGTATTCCATCATGTAGATTTATGTGTGCTAATGTCCACACACATATATATATATATATATGTATACACACACATACGTAGATATAGAATATATATCTCAACAGAGGACCATGTGACACCAAAGCATTAGACAAGAATGAAAAGGAAACCACATGCACCTCCTGCATTATGTACTGGTGTTAATATCAAGGCAAGTGTGTTTCTGTGCATCACATGGGTTCAGACTGTATTAAGGGTAAGATTAGGGCTGCTGACATTACTCACCAGACCTATTGCCAAATGTATGTGTATGTCTTGCCAACCCAGTCTCTTCGCTGATTGTGACATTTATGGCCATTATATAGGAAAACAACAAAACACGCTCCTCAACACATCCTTTAGCTAGCCACTCACAGACACCAACACATAGGATGTGACTGCCAAACACACACACACCTGTCATGCCTTGGCGTAGAACACCTACCTGTCTATTCTATCACACTACAGCATTCCGCAGTTACAGAACGCGCTACCGAGATTACTAGGTCACAACACTCCAGGAGGTGTACTTCTAGGTAGGTGACATCATCAGCAATGGCAAAGTCGGCGATAGGGATTGTATGGAGTGTGAGCAGTCTAAAACCATTATTCTGCCCCCAGGCAAATGGAGACACACACACATGCACACACACACACACACACACACACACACAGACACACACACACACACACATACACACAGTTGGCATGGCTGGGATCAGAACACCTACCTAACTACCTTATCACACTACAGCATTACGCAGTTACAGAACGTGCTACCAAGATTACTGGGACACAGCACTCCCAGAGGTGTACTTCTAGGTGGGTGACATCATCAGCAATGGCAAAGTTGGTGATAGGGATTTATGGAGTGTGAGCAGTCTAAAAGCATTACTCTGTCCACAGGCAGATGGAGACACACACAGACACACACACACACACACACACACACACACACACACACACACACACACACACACACACACACACACACGCATACACAAACACACACACACAGTTGGCATTGCTGGGATTAGAACACTGACCTAACTACCTTATCACACTACAGCATTACGCAGTTACAGAATGCGCTACCTAGATTACTGGGACACAACACTCCCAGAGGTGTACTTTTAGGTGGGTGACATCATCAGCAATGGCAAAGTCAGCGATAGGGATTGTATGGAGTGTGAGCAGTCTAAAAGCATTATTCTGTCCCCAGGCAGACGGAGACAGAGACAAACACATGCCAGTGGTGGGATCAGGACAACTGCCTATCTACGGATCACTATTACAATACTACATAGATACGAGCCACACCACAGACACTACACCTTTCAAGACTGTCAATATGACCTTCTAGAAATGTGGACATCAACATGGATGCTGGCAGTTACGATGTACATACCTGTGAACCTGTGTGTTCAATGTAGGAATCCATCCTGAAGTGGGGTATGGCCATCTGTTGACTGGATGACTACTATCACTATACAGGGTTACAATGGCCATGCCCATACACATAGAGGCACATAACAAACACAAGGTGTCACTGGGCATGTTCACACTTAGTAGCACATGGGCATTTGGAATGCACTATGTGTCCATCTACACAACGCTATACTGGGCATGCTCACACACTTAGTAGCACAGGGCTGTTTTGTATGCACTCTGATTCTAAACATGGAAGGGCACAGTGGCCATGCTATTACAGTTAGACATGAACAACACACTGTAATGGACTCTGGTGTCGATAGTTGTCATTGTTAGCAGGAACGCTGCACTACATATATCTGACACCGGTCTTCTACGCAACATCTGCTGCTGTCTGTCACCTTAGATGTACCAATCTAAACCTGGCACACTATTACCACCCGTGGTGATGTCCTGCCAGGAGTGGCTACTTCACCCATATAGTGCCATTCATAGTCGAATGTCCTGAGACTAGGTTAACACCCTGACACCTAGAGGATAACTGCATTGTATGTGTATGCTAAACAGTGCTAGGTGTGTAGCATTCGTAATCACAGCTGCCCAATGTAGATCCAACAATGGGGAATACTGACATCTGTGCAGTGAGGAACACCTGGCTGAAGGCTCAGTTGTGCACAATAGCAATATCACCGTATATCTCGGATACAGACACGTGAGCCATAACACAGGTACAGACCGCTCCAGGTGGTGGTGTCCCCACGTACATGAAGGGCACTCATATGTACTGACCAGTACACCCTCAAAAGGCATCACAGATGTGTCAGGTGCAGATCACAGTGTCAAAAGCCACATTCTAGGATGTAGCCCTCAGACATCACCATGTCCTTGGACCGGCAACACATATCCATACATGTGGTAGAACATATAATAGTACAACACCATGTGACCCATGACCAGTGGACTGTACCTATCTCTACATCAACTGTGCAGACTACCCATGTACTGACATAGTTGCATCATGTGTTATGCAATGCAATGATACCACTGTTCACAACCAGGTTGGGTGTACACATAACAGGGGCCCTGAGTCATATACAGCAGTAACAGATGACTGTTGCTGTACACCAATAAACACCCTCATGTTTGGATATGACATACATGTATCTGCCATGGATATGTACATGCCACACACACACACACACACACACACACACACACATATGTATATAGCATAGCTGTTTCTGTCCTTCGTGTAGACAGGTGGCTACAGCAATTACACACATACACATGGAAGGTAGTTCCATGGCTGTTGAATGCTAACAGTACATAAGGTGTGATATCAATGTTGACTGAGTTAACATTCCCTCTGTACTGGTTACCCATGACAACTATCATATCATACAACAGTCCATGTGTCATGTATGTCATCACACATGTCTACCAATTGCAATGCCTACAAACATGGCTAAATGACAGGAATGTAGGACCTACACACATGTACATGTAGTGATGTGCATTCAGCTACCATGCTTGTGCAGTAGCTGATGTTTGCAGATTATGTGTGTCTTACTACAACATGCAGTTGTATTGCAGCCCCATCATTGCCAACAGTATTTGGTGATATACTGACAGTACGGTAAGATGTACATCAGGTATGGACAGATGTGTGGACATAACTAACTGATGGGCCATCTTTGCAGATGGATGTTTGCTGAGGACAGCTCACAGGTGTGTCACAAGCAATCCTACAATAACATGTGCAAACACTAAGCTATGTTTCTGTTAATTGAAGGGGAAAACATACAACCTACACAGCGGTCAGGGTGTCACTGACTGTAAATCACTTGACACCTGTAACACTTAAGACCTCCCATGTGCATATATTAACACAATTGCCAAAGGTAGCGTTGGTACACATTGTAATGCGGGCAATACTGCTGCATATTTGTCAAATGTATCATAAGATAGCAGGTGTTTGATTCACAGTACTGCCATGTGTGTTTGCTTGTGTGTCTATATATGCCACATATGGTGGGGAATACATCCCAATTGTTACTCACTCTCCTGTACACTGTTGTAGAGATCTGTACATACTGCATTGTAGAAAGCAAGACAAAGGCAGGGGTGGGGTGTGTATCACACACACATGTGAGCTATCTGTATGTGCATGACATAGGTGCATTCAATTGAGGACTCCACAGTGTGTGTGTGTGCATGTATGTATGGCTGTCTGGTCCATGGAGTGAGGATGTATGTTACCATAGTGAACAGATAGGACCCCTAACCCATCCAGGTGATGCAATCTACTATCCTGTTGATGCCGTCGATCTTAGGCATTACTGACTACCTGTACATGTGTATTCTCTGTGTCATGTCATGTGGGTGCACAGTACTGTAATGGTGATTACCACATAGGCAGGGGTCCTCACCACCACACTATCAAGAGTGTGTGTGTATTACAGTGTTGTTGACCCCGTGAGTGTGGGCGTGTTACTGTGTGTCTGAATACATGTGTGTGAATACATGTGTGTGTGTCTATGTGTGTGTGTGTGTGTGTGTGTGTGTGTGTGTGTGTGTGTGTGTGTGTGTGTGTGTGTGTGTGCGTGTAGTTGTGTGTTCTCATCCTGTAATGTGAATGTGTATTACTGCTACACAGTGAGGCCTCAAGCTATTAACTGGCCTCTACTCTTGTCATCAGCTAGACTGCTATGTAAACTCCCTGCCCCATGTAACTGTACCTGTGATGTCACCTGGTATGAATGTCATGTCTCTGACTACTGTAGCTTAGTAAACAGCTTCCATGCTCCTGGATCAGTAGATGTGTAGACATCTTTGGAATGTCAGCCTTTCTAACAGTGAGGTTGAAGCTACGAATAGCATGCTGGTATTGCCTTACATACCTGTGAGTAGTCCACATTTACACATGGGAAACTAACTGCAAACACTGACACTCAACGGCACATGCAATTAGACCTGAAGGAGGGAAGCAGGACATCATGACCAACATGCTGTTACTGTTGTTACCAAGACACATACTGTGAACAGAAAACAATGCATTCTAAACCTGCACTACATGGTATGTCTGCTGCTTGTCAACAGTACACAACAATTGTAATCTACACTTATCTCCCTATTCTGTTCACCCTGTGCATCAGACCATATGAGCATGTCCCTGCACCGATGGTGTGGATGACAGGGATGCAGCACAGGCATTATCATATGCACAGGGTGATAATGTTTGCTAGGGGCCTAGGCTGCACCAGTGGATGACATCATGTGTGTGGGTTAGGGCCTGTGATCTAATTGGCCAGGTGTGGTTGTTATGCATGTGTGTGTTGCAGTGCCCTACAGATGTTTCTGGTGTGTGCGTGTATGTGTGCACACAGTTCTGCCATGTGTCTGGCCTACACAGGGGTATTATTGACAGCTCCAGACTGTACAGACCAGGTTTTACAGCTCACGGTGTCTGGCCATGGCCATGTGACCTGTGCCTGCCAGGGGTTGCATGGGCACTACCAGGCAGAGGTGCAGATTGGGTACTGTCCT
Organism: Protopterus annectens; assembly: GCF_019279795.1. Taxonomy (NCBI): domain Eukaryota; kingdom Metazoa; phylum Chordata; order Ceratodontiformes; family Protopteridae; genus Protopterus; species Protopterus annectens. Next base: position 464,776,053 of record NC_056737.1, on the reverse strand, counting down.
ATGATACATCTCCACTGGAACCATGTCCCTGTTGGGACCATTCAGGGAAACGTGCACGTGGCCAGCTGTGTCCTGGTGTGGACAGTGCAGCACCAGCTGCACTGCTGCTGCTACCGCCACTATGGGAGCGGGCATGTGAGGTAGCTCATTCATGTAGACCTGCACCAGGCAACATAGCTGGCCTACGTCCACGTGCCCTACGCCTCACTCTTACCAGATGTTCCAGCACAGACAGCTCATGCTCGCGGATTGTCATGCCATGGTTAAGGATTCCAACCATGTCACTCAATCGTCTGTCCAAAACCTCAGCAATCTGCTGTTGAGCATTTGCCATTGCCTGGATGTTGTTGTTTAAAGAACAGATAGCAGCCCTCTGAAGCCTCTGCCCTTTTCTGTTCTGCCATTCAGCACATGCCTGTGCTGCCATTACAGCCTGAAACATGAGTCTGGTGACATCAGCTGCTGCGATCTGTCCTGCAGGGGCATGTCAGCCAGATGTCCTCCTACGAGCAGCACTGGCCACATGCCTGTGTGGCCCATCTCCAGTCATTTGCCTGACATCATGGTGTGAATACACACCTTCCATAGCCACCACACTTTCCTGTTCCAAGCTACCACATGCCAACTGTCTTTCCTCTATGGCCACTGGTGATGGGGTATGTGTTGGCATGAGATCTGTGTGTGAGGATGAGGGGAATATAGGTGGAATGGCAACCAATGGCACAGATTCAGCCCCTGACAACCCTGCCTGTGCCTCAAGCATATGTACATCATCACTGCTAGAGTCTGTGGGGACACTAACATCAGATGGACCGCAGGAGGGTAATGCACCTACATCACCTGTGAGGGCAGACAAAGACTCTACATTACAATACAGACACACACAGACACACACAGACACACACACACACACACACACACCATGCATGTGATTTGGCAGAAGGCATGCAACATGCATGTGATACAGCAGACGGCATGCAGCTCAGACAATAATAGGGGTAGTTATCATACATCCCTGAGTTGCACACAACAGCATGCATGTGTCATAGCAGAAGCCATGCATTTTACACAACCATGGTAGTAAGCATGCATCCCTGTGTTACACCATGTGGACCAGCACAGGTTAACAGTACACATGGCTGATGTGTGGCATATGACCTTGACATTAACATGTAGTATGACATGTAATCTGCTGACGTGTGCATTGCCATGCATACATGTTTAACACAATGGTGTCCTGTCACATGTAGAGTGGGGTAATGGTGTCACATTGCAGTCTTGTCTGTCCGCCCTACAGATAAAATGCACATTTAGCAGATGTGCATGACCATTGCAAGGTATTATGAGGCGTCTATATTGCTATACAGTGTGAAGTACAGACACAGTGCCATTGCATGGAATCATGAGGTATCTCTATTGCTATACAGTGTGAATTACAGACACAGTGCATAGCCATGACTGTGTACATACACAATACATATATAGTGTGGATTGTGACCCATGTAGCTGAAGTGTATACACACTAAACCATGATGTGGAATGCATGACACAGGTCACCGAAGGCCATACAGATGACACCCCTGCACATCTGCAAATATACTTTAGCTGCCTGGCAACCATGTCCACACTTGGCAGACTTGTCAATACACCATGTCCCACATGACATTTGTGTACCACACACATGAGGTGCACGGCTGACAGTGATGTCCAACAGCAGCAAGGGAAATGTACTGTATCTGTGGCCTGGTGTGGTTGTCTGTGTATGTATGTGGATACTGTACAGGTGACTACTGTCATGCTGTGACACAGTCATGATGTTCAACACATCTTATGTGGTCGAATGATGTTACACCTCCACAAGCTGTGCACAGGCCTGTAGGATGTCCAGTGTTCCACATCTGCAATATAACCATTCAACAAAGGCTATAGTTGGACCATGTGTAGCCAAAGTACAACAGGGTGTACACACAAACACATCACATCTACTGTGTATTGCTACATGTCTCTGGCCATCCTCCATGGCCATGTGTGAACATGTGTTGGCCAAATGGTTGTGATGGCCATCTATCTCACATGTCTGTGTTGTCCCATATGACATACACCCATAGATGTCATATACTCCACTGTCCACAGGGTTATGCAGACAAAGGGTTGTATGTTTGGTATGTGGGGTATGTTTTATGGGATAGTGAGACAATGTTGCAGCCAGCCCACTACATGTCATGGACATGTCAGATGGCACATCACAATGTGTGCACTCATAGCAGGGGCATAATCCACAATGGTGAATCCTGTGGGCTGCCCATACTCCAGCTCACTGTGTAGTTCTGTTTGTGTACCCAACATGTGTAGTTCTGATGTGTAGTACGTGTTCCTACATTGAACAACACCTCCACCGTTGTATGCACAGCTGTACACACATCTAGCAATGACAGTTTCTGAGGTTTCATGTCAGTGTTTCACATAGTTTGTAAGTATTGCACATAGGTAGCATGTGATGGATTGCAGAAGGACCTGAATATTGTGACTGGACTATACATTATGTGTACATGTGTTAAATGGCCACATGGTGAATAGATCTGTGCATTAACATGCCTGATACGTATAACTGTCTCACCTGCAATGGCCTGCTGTCTTAGCGGAACACCAGAGATACCTATATAGGGGTGACACAGCAGTATGATCATTATCCACGCCTGTATGACAGCTACAGGGTACAATGTGCATTTTAACACATCCTCCAGTACAATAGGATATACTATGGAGTATGCACGTGTGCATACATAGAGTAGCATACTATAGTATGCGGCATGTGTATATACATGCCTTGCATATGATGTTACATTACATATTGTACAGTGACACATGCAACTATATGGGATATAATAGTTATATATGCAGTAGTGACTTACCAGGCAACTCCAGGCTCGGTGGTTGAGAGACACCAACCTCCATGATGTCAGCTAAGGCTTATGAATGCTGTTCTGCCGGTGCCCCCAGGTTGGCCAGTAGCTCCTTGGTACGTGTGAGTGGGTGATGAGTTAGTGGCCCACCACCTGTTGCACCTTGTTTCCTGGCGATTGCATTCGCACGCTGTTTCGCCCATCTGATTAGGTCTGTGCAGTGTCTGCGTACCTGCTGGTATGTGCAGTTATGGCCACCCACATCATTAACCCTCTGCAAAGTTCCTGCCACAGGTCATCCCGCTGCTGTGCATCCTGTGGCACATGGCTAAACAGGACATCATAGTTGTCTTGGAGGTAAGGTATAAGGGCCTCATCCTCCAAGCATGTATAGGCTGGTAGCCTTGCTAGTGGCATACCTGGAAGACATAATGATGGAGACAGGTCACAGTATCTCAGAGATGCACAGAGATACAGCTGCACATACATGTGTATCACATTTATTACATATAAATAGTTGTCTTTGCAAATCTTCATGACACTGACACCACTGACATGTATGTGTCACACACATGTGACACCCAGTGGGGATTGGATATTATCACCATATATGTGTGTCACCTGATTACATTGCTCATACTCCATGTGGATGCTGTCTTGATGTGAGCATGTCTGTTTGCCTGTACTGGTGTTCTTACCTATCAGCACATGCCAGGATGTATCCACATTAATGCTGTTGACCTTGATGCCGTGTATATGTCACATATAAACACATACACTGCCTTAATACAAATGACCTGTGACACTGCAGACATGCACACGGAAGGCTTTACATGCATGTGTTTTGTCATATACATCTACACGGCACTGTACAGCAGTTCAGCATCCTGCCACGTATCCCTGTGCTGCACATGTGATACACATGGGACACTGGCTAGCCTGATGGTATTTGCAGGGATGGTTATCAACTATAGCATGTACGGCCAAGGTCATCTAGTAGTCTGTATGCCCTGGGCCATGTATGAGCCTAGGATGTAAGGTTACCTAGCTGTAGCTGACAGCCATGTTTCCGGCGCCAGGTGAAGCAGTGCAACATAATTGATCCACACAGTTAATGATACATCTACCATGCGGTCATCACACCATGTCTGACAGAGGTGAAATGTGCAACTTTGCTGGACAGGGTTGCATAGTAATGCACAAGTATGTAACGTATATGGCACAAGGATCTGTCCAGCATGTAGCGATCCTTGTACTAGGAAGGTGGATGTCCATGACGTATGTATTTGAGATCAGGATATGCACATGTAGCATGTCCAACATCTAGTAGTCTGTATGCCCTGGGCCATGTATGAGCCTAGGATGTAAGGTTACCTAGCTGTAGCCAACAGCCATGTTTCCGGCGCCAGGTGAAGCAGTGCCACATAATTGATCCACACGGTTAATGATGCATCTACCATGCGGTCATCACACCATGTCTGACAGAGGTGAAATGTGCAGCTTTGCTGGACAGGGTTGCATAGTATGGCAGGAGTATGTAATGTGTATGGCACAAGGATCTGTCCAGCATGTGGCAATCCTTGTACTAAAAAGGTGGATGTCCATGATGTATGCATTTGAGATCAGGATATGTACATGTAGCATGTCCAACATCACAGTGTTGGACATGGCTTTATGCAGGGTAGGCATCATGCTACATAGTGGAGATCAGGATTGTGAAGGCTGGTGTCAGCCATCCAAACATGGCCAATACCCCTTAAAGGTGATATGTGATCCGATATAGGTCACTTGAGTGATGAGTATGGCTGAACAATGATCTCTATATTCATGGATGGCACCCTGTCATGACTAGGGTTACCACTTATGAATACCTAATAGGCTTGGTGATGTCACTAGCTCAGGGAGGTAAACTGCACAGCAGCATCCTTTACACACAGTGTCCATTATATTGACCGCTGCCTAGGTGGTAGTTCATGGGTACAGGGTTATTAACCTAGCAGTGACAATGCAATATGCAGCTGTCAAATTGTGCACATATGTCACACACCTCACCCACAAAGCCTATTCTGTATGTTGTCCACAACAATGAGTCAGCTATTGCTCCTAGGTCATAGCCATTCACATACTTACATAGGCAGATGCCTCCCATTTGTCTGTGTGGTATGGGCTACAATGAGGGGGAGTACAATGAATTATCCCTGTTTTTCTGTAGCTGGTACTGGTGTGATATACACATATTAATCAGACACCTTCTGTAGTGCTGGTTCTGTCAACAGTCCACTGGCAGAACACTCCTGTGACATACGAATGTACATCTAGTATACTGAGTGTAGGTGGAATACAGTATGGGTGGTGATGATGTCCTATGACCTGTCACATGTATGATATACAGTGTGAAATCATCCGTACTGTCATCTACATCTGTACTGCTAACAACATATACGTTGATTAAGGTTCATGGCCTTTCAGACCAGACTCAGCAGGGTAGTAGTGCAGTGCCTCCCATTATGAATGATGTCTCCACTTTATGGGTTGTGACAACTGTTGGTGTGCACCATTCAGTGTTTTCATGGACTGACAAAGCTATGTTTTACATGATGTGTATGTGTAGAGCCAACTGTTTTGCCATATGTGTATGATACAACCAGGGATGTGGACAGGTCCCATGCAGCCTGAGTGCACCTTGTACCATCATAGTGATGGTTACAGGGGCTCTGTAGTGCACATGGATATATGATTGTGTACCTGTTGGGGGGCAGTGAGTTTATGTTATCCAACACCCTATCTGTATTACTTATTCATGCTCAGCACTTGTTCAGAACATATAAGCACTACATGAGCTATTAATTACTATAGCACTCAATCCTCCTCATTATCTACAGGTAAACACTGTTTGTACTTACATTTCCCACTTGCTTAGAGTAAAACAGCTCTTGTACACACTTTCCTCACATATCTAGTAGGAAATAGTTATATATTCAGGCATGTCCAAGTGTCAATTCCCAGTGTTCTCGCCTGTCTATATGATGAATATGGGCATCATGAGGCAATATAGAAATTGTCTCGTGTACGCAGTCAATACTCCCCTCCTAACATCCACCACTACAACCTGTGGGAGATGCACATATCTAGCCATGATGGAGGTAAAGCTCTCTCCAACCCAGACTGAACCTGACGATCATGTGGGAAAGTTAAATATTTGCACCACACCACACTCATCACATAGTCTCACTAGATCTCCACCACCACAGGCCACATATAGTAAGACAACAACATTTGTGGTGCCTCTCAATACTACTCTGTATAGGCAACAGAGAACTCCAAAGCAGAAATGCAGGCAGCCACCATCCCCCAACACAACACCAATTACTTATAGCCCACAGACTCAGTGTTCCCATTAACCACAGCCAATAGGGTGAAATAACGTACCCAACGCACTAGTCATAGGTGACTCCTTAGGCTGTCACACTGATGTCCCACTCACCAGGCTACACAATGAGATAGTTACTGTCAGGTGCCTGTTGGGTAACAGGATCCACAACATAACCTATGCACTCAGGTTACTCCTCAACAGGTACAATATGACTGTGTCATTGTCCATGTTAGTGTGAATGCCCTGAGATGTGCCTTCCTGGACTACATGTAAAGAGACATGGAATAGCTCTCTGATCTTGTAGCCCAGGCAGGTATCGCCCTAGCCCTGAGTAGCATTCTGCCATCATCCAGACTGATAATGCAGTACATGGACAAAATGATTTACTTCAACAATTGGCTATGCTTCTGGTGTCATTCCAAGGGTATCCAATATCTGTCTGCTTTGAATGACATGGTCGACAGAACACGATGCTTTGGCACAGATGGCCTGCACCTGTTGGTCATGGGATTCTGGATAATGGCTAAGGCTCTTGCTGCTCCTATAGTGCCTGTTTTAGGCATGGTTCAAATAACATATTCACCACCATAACAGGAACAGGCAAGTATAACCTGAGGGTAATGCTACTCAATGCTTGACGTCTTCATCTCAAATGCACTCACCCGAGGCACTCCTTGTAATGGACCACTTCGATATCTGTGCAGTGACTGGGACCTGCTTCTAGGCTCCTGAGAGCACCTCTGCACTACCAGGCTATTACTCATACCATACCTTTCAGTCATGTAACCAGGACTGGAACACCCACGGCAGAGGTTTGTCCATATTTCCTAAGGATATCCACACCTCCAGGCTAGTTGCTTAGCACAATGCATCAGAGGTTATCCAAGTGCAACTAACTCTGGCCATAACTGCTATATAAATTGTAGCTTGCTATAGATCCCCCACCATACCCCACGGTTAACAGTCCTCTCTTCTTGGTGTACTGGAAAGTAGGGTTCAAACAGACACCCTACTGGTGTGCGACTGACACTATCCCACCATTAATTGGGATACCTACTCATGTACCAACACATTAGACCAATGCTTTCTGGGATTCATAACCTCCAATCACATTGATCAACCTATCCACACCACCACCAGGGGCAACAATATCTTAGACCTGGTCATTACCAACATGTGTGACTGGTGTTATCTCCTCGTTGGTCAGATCTGAATGTATGCTAATCACCCTTGTTATCCACATCCCAGCACCACACCCTTTACAGAAAACACAGTACAATATTTCTACAAAGCCAACTTCAGGCTTCTTATGACAGCAGTAGTAAACGTCATGACACCCGTGCTGATGGACAATACAGTTACAACCACTGAATCATACACAACTACACTTAATTAGCACTTACACGACTGCATGGATCATGCTATCCCAAACAGAACCATGATGGTACCCACCAGAAAATGGAGGCCACTCTGGTGGTCCACTGCCATGGACATAATGTACAACAGAAGGAGGAGACTCTTGCAAAGTAGAGTACAATCCCATGAGTGGAGGAGCTCCCTGGTCAGCCTCTGTAAGAATCTGAGATCCCTTATCACATCCTCCAAAGCTAGCTACGTAAACATAACTGTGACTAATTCCAAGGACTACCACAAAGCGTTCTAGAGGTATGTCACTACTCTCGATGGTGATACCCACATCTGCTCTGACATACAGCAGTAAGGCATGAACATTACAGAACCGACTGATATTGGCAACATCCTGGCAGATAGGTTCAGTGCTAACTTTACACCCCTCTCACACCCTAAAGGGCCCATATCTATACAGGAATGATGCAGAGTCCCTGCGATCACAATTATGCAGTTCAAAGCTGCACTCTCTAAAGCCAGGAACACAGCATCCATGTGACCGTACAACATCCCAGACTGCAATTTCCACGTACTTCAGAATGAACTGTCTCCCCACTTAGGCACCATATTCAATAATAGCCTTGCTTCAGGCACTATTGCCCCTGAATGGCACACAGCAACAGTTATCACACTCCACAAAGGTGGCGCCACAATGGACCAGGGGAACTGTTGCCCTATACACCTGACTAGACTGTTCTGCAAGGCTATGGAGCACATCATCTTGGATCTCATTCACAGAGACATTGGTGGCCTCCAAACCTTTGATCCCACCCAGTTTGGATTTGTTAGGGCCAGACCATGCCTCCTAAACCTGGTAGAGTCCTTTGAGACAGTTACCAAGGCAGTAGATGAGGGTAAGGAGGTCCACACAGCCTACCTTGACCTATCAAAGGCTTTCAACACCGTTCCCCATTCTGGTATTATCAACATACACATACACCTGCACATTTACCCCTACGTCAAAAGATGTTATGCAAAGTGGCTCATGGACAGAACCCACACAGTCAGGGTAGCATACCATATGTCCGACTGTAAATCAGTTACAATTGGCGTCCCCCAGGGCTTGGTCATAGGGCCCCTCATGTTCGGTGTATAATTCTCTGAGGTAAAGGATAGCGCAGGAGGACTTACCCTGAAAAGGTTTGCAGATAACTGCAAACTAGGGGCCATGATTGATTCCCCAGCTGATACAGACACCCTCCATAAGGGTGTCACTGGGACAGATACCTGGTGTCAATAACATGGCCTCAAGTGCATGCCACAAGGTGCATAGACATCCCCTTTGGATTACACCAATCACCCGCGGACTATCACATAGGTGGTAGTCCCCTACATACATAAGACATAATAAGGGATCTTAGAACCCAAGTAGATAGCATTCACTCCTTTGATAACCATATTGGCAAGGTGGTGTGGATATCCTTCTATGTGGCCCCCCTAATCTCTAATGGGTTTGTAGCCAGAACAAAGGTAGCCATTGTGCCTCTCTACTCATGACTTATGAAACACATTAAAGGGTACAACACCCCATTTGGGATGTACCTTATGAGACAACAGCAACGACTTGAAATATTACAACATTACCACACCAAGAGGAATACTGACCTCCAAAGGATGATGTATGCAGCCCAACTACACAAACTCCAACTGTACTCGTTTGCATACCGCATACTCAGAAGTGATCTCTGCTGAACATACAAGGCCCATATCCAAAACAGTATTGATGGATATGCTCCACATAAGCAAAAGCCCCTGAGAGCCATATGCTCTGGGATATGTACCTAAATGCAACAATGACTAGGACATGCTGGAGGGATACATTCCTGACCCGGACACTCCCCATGCTTTGGAACATGATTCCTATGTACATCAGGCAGGGGCCCTCACTAGCACTCTTCAAGAGATACCTCGATGGGTGGATGGGAGATGACATGTACACCAGGGATCACTGCAGTGGCTCTGCTGTACAGAGGCGCAGGAAACTAATGGCTCTGCTGTTCACAGGCACAGTAAACTAACCTAGGGAGGTGCCGCAAGTCAAAACACTGTAGCTAGGCTTATGAATGGCCTTGGCCAGATAGCATAGTACCTAACTATGAACCTATGAAGCTATTACATGTCCTTTGTGCATGGATAATTGACTAGTTCTTCCATTTCAATTAGCTATCATGCTAATACACTGTCTGTTGACTACAAGTCATATGTATCCTGTTATAGTGTATTGTATATGCCAATAGACATACCTGATATTTGCATAACATAACAGTAATGCTATGTAAAATGTTAGACATATCTACCTACAATACTGTACAGTACACAATCTTTGCCACACTATCCCACAAAGCAAATCATAATTGCACAGCAGGGCCACCTTAGACATGTTATTCTCAGTTATACGCCCATACATATGCCTACTGTTACTGTATATCAACATATATTATCCCCTATTATGGCACGTACTTGTTGGACCAACCCTGCCACTGACAGCAGCTGGAGTGGAATTGTTGTGTTCAAAGTCCTCATATAGCATCCCTTTTGGTGTATGAGGTGTTTACCTTGTGGCCTACAGCAGTACACACAATTTCTACGAGCGTTACTATGCTCAACAATACATCACTACATAATACCTTTTCCCACTATATGCATTGCGTACACTTTAATTACAGAACAGGTACTACATACACTGACATACTGAGTGTTCTACATACATTATTAGTAACCTGAGTTGTCGTTGACGGTAATATAAATCCTAATTGTTTTGTGTTGCAATCCTCATTGTAACATTTTCTGGTATGTACAGACAGTTTGAATGTATGACAAGCCATCCTTTTATACTTAGATATCAGTAACATGTGGTATCCTGCCACCAAATGGTGTTCCGGAGTAGATGATTACATGCACATCAGCTGTGCAGCTACTCCATTAGCCAATGATATGGCAACAGTGGTTTATAACTGAATACTCCAATTGGGCATTGTCCCTTTGCCATACCTTCAAGGAAGATGGCCTGGATGTGTTGTTTGTGATGAATTGCAACAGCTATATGGAGACACACAGAGATATATTAACTTCATGGCCCCCGTGGATTGTGTGTAATGGCTAGAGGATGTACTTCTACATGTGAGTCTAGCTGTTATATTTCTGAACATTGCTACTTCTGCAGGGTTTGCAGGGTTTGTACCTGATACATCTGCAAATGTTTAGGTCTGGCAAGGATATTTGTGCAGATCAAGGCTGTGTGGCTATGCATAGAACGTTAGGTGTTTTGAACTGTGCTCACCTGGCATCTTTGGTATACTGTACATGTGTATCATACTGTGCTGTTAATCAGTAAATGGTAACACTTCCTGGTGTACGCACAGCTGTCTGATATGGGATTATTGCAACCAAACCCTGTAACATCGGTGTCTGTTTCATTGTACAACAGCAATGATTTCACATAGGGCCATTAGAGTGTGTCTCTGACAAGGTATGTTAAGGCTTCTGCAGATGTCATAGAGTGAGTGGATGTTTGTGATGTTATTACAGTATGTATTGCAATTGTTTCAGGTGTGGGGGAGATGTAGGTGGGTGTACATAGCAGATGCAGGTGTGTAGGAACTACATTTATACATATTCGATATGTGTGTGAGGGATCCTTCCCTATTTGAAGACCTATCCTTTAGTGGACTAATACTATGGTAATTGCAGGCTGATTCATTAAGCCATTGTTAATTGGTTCCTGTATAGCATGCAGGTGATGTTGGTCCTTCAATCCCTTTGGAAATACATCGGTATGTAATGAAATGTTGCTACATGAAAGCTGTCTCATATATTTCTGTCACAGATACTTGCACTCATTGGAGTTGTGTTGGTGATTGAACCTTTTTGGCTTGGGTTGCCACCTTTTCAAATGGCCATAGTGGGACATTTGCAGGACACACATTGGATTTTAGAGGCCGACACATACCCATGGTCAGTACAAAGTATAGAACTTTACATATATGCCTATATAAAAGCTTATTCTTGTAGCGGTTTACTTGCTTATCCTGTTTCTTATTACATGCAGGTATTTTAGATACAGATTACTATTTTATGCAACAATTACATTAAATATGGAACATGCCAAATGTCTTGAGATTGTAGGACATTGGTATTTGTACTCATTTTGGTCAGGACACTACTGCACATAGAGGGACTGCCCCTTGCAAGGTGGGACAGGTGGTAACCCTATCTTTGGCTCATGTCCATAGCACATATTTGTAATAGTATATAGACTTATATACTCTCCATATCCTTTGTTCATAACGTTCGGTCGTGACGGAAAGTGTGATTGCTATGGTCCATGTTATACACATATTTGAAGACTTCAGCCACTGTATACGGCATACCAATGGATTCAGGAATGCACACACTTCCAACAACCACATTACCATTCCCAGACTCCCACAACCCACAATACTGAACACTTAAACTCACGACAGTCAAGCTCCTGGGACTAACACAAACACAGAACACACACACGCACACACAGACACACTGCTGCCCATCACATCCAAACAAACCATCCTACACTACGTATGGCCAGGTGGCCATGCCTCCATACATGCCCCATGTGGGTGGCTTCACACCCCACACCACACCTACTTTAATAATCTACCTCTGAGTTAGCACAAACAGGCACACGAAGCAAACCCACACACACACATTACAGTCCCCCGGAAACACACACCACACTCAGAACACACACTTATACACACTACAGCAATCAGAAACACACTTACACACAGTACCTACCTGAACTGCAGCACCAGAAGCACTACCTAAATGTCCCTTAACATCGTGATAATAGTACTCATGGTTCTGGTGTTTCGGTACTGTGGTCTTTCGGTCTTTACGTCTCGTGATTACACGTGTCGGTATGTAAAGCATTCGGTATTTTGTAGTATCCTATTTATATGTACCTCCATGGTTGTGTAGATGTTGTTAACCTATCTATATATTTGCATATATATGTATATCCATATATATCGACATATATCTCTCTATCACCCTTTCTCTCTCTCTCTCTATATATATATATATATATATATATATATATATATATATATATATATATATATATATATATATATATATATATATATATATATATTTATAGAGAGAGAGAGACAGAGATAGAGAGGGAATACACCTTTCATTGGGTACATGGCTGTGTATACTATTTCCCAAAGTTCGCCCTTTTGTGTTTTAACCTGTCACAATACACACCTGCCGTTGGTACATCTCAGGTAGCTTAGTGGTAGGTTATTGTGAAGATTGTGTACATGGTTGCATGTTCTACTCCTGGCAGTGATTGTTTTACCTCTCAGAGCAGGCACTATTAGTACAAGGATAAATAATGCACATTTCAGCGGTTCTGGGCAGCTTTGCCCGTGATCTGAGCAATATTCAGCAAAGGTTAGACCTGTGTTGCACATATCCGTATAGTCATATTTAAACGCCACTTACCGGCACTTACCAGAGCAAGGTCAAACAATCAAAACCTATTAGAAGTACATAAACCAACTCGTCCCCCAGGCAAAAACCTACTATCCTTTAACCTAGCTCATCTTTGGAACTCACTCCCATCATCCATTCGTACCATCTCTAATCATTACATGTTCAAAAAATCTCTTCACATACATCTTAAGTCCCAATGGGAATGCTCTTGCTCCCACCCATCATAAAAAATATGATAATCTTCATCTTCCATTCATTCACATGTCATTGACTATGCCTATATAGCTAATACTCCCTACAAAATATCTATTCTGTACGACAAAGCAATTCCACCTCTTTAAAGCCCAAACACACCTCACATTTATTTTATTTGTTTTTTTTTTACAAGATTGCATTGTTGAATGTATCTCAAATGTGAATTCAATGTTTGTATTTTCTTTTACATTTGTATAAGTATCTTTAGTAATCTATTGTATGTACCTTGTCTGTTTGTTTGTTTTTGGAGCTTTTTTCTATTGTATGTACCTAGTCTGTATGTTTGTTTTTTGGAGCTTTTCTCCCCAGGACTCCATTGAAAATGGGTTCTTTTAGGCCCAATGGACTATCCTGGTAAACCAACTGCAAATAAATAAATAAATAAATAATAATAAATAAAAACCTGCTAACATGTGCTTAAATGTGCTTTAATGACCTGCATCCAACATCCATTATTCGGGACATCAGAATTACATAACAGCCCTTGCAGGTCATGGAACCTGGACCATGAACGACACAGTCAGTGGCTTTACCACTGAGGTATCTGGGATATGTACAAGTGTTATGGTGTTTAGTATGTCGAGTGTACTATGGCTGTTCCTCAATACTGCAAACAAATGTGTAACTCAGTTGGTGTACATATGGATGATACCTGTTAATGGTATGTCCAAGTGAGGCTTAATGGATATGCTCCAGCTATGGGAATCCATGTCACAGTGAGCCACACACTGTAATGAGCTACACCTTGCCACAACCATAACTGGAGAATGTTGGGGTGACAGATACCTGTCATGGGTACTGCCCATGCTTTGGAACTACATCCCTGATTACATTATATGGAGCCCCTCATTAACACACCAGGGAATCCTTGCAGAGTGGGTGGGGAACAGTGGTTACACCCCAGGGATACTGCAATTGGCTCTCTCCACAGAGGGACAGTTAGTTAATCAATGGGGTGGCAACAGCAGACACAATTTGGCTAGGCTTATGAATGGCCTCTGACAGCTAGGCATGTACCTACTGATGTACCTAGGAACCTATACATACAGTATCAACACATGCTGTTAGCTTAATTTACTGTTCAGGTATTGACTTACCTTGTGCCAGTAGCAGTTGTGTGTGCAATAGCTGAGGGCTGCCTATGTAGGATGCACACAGCAGACCACCTATACTTCAGTTTACAGGTGGTTGTGTGAGTGTGTCATCCATGTTTACTGTGTGTGCAGGTGGAGAAGTGTGTCAGTCCGTAGGGGCCTACACTGTCAGTGTATGTGCTATACATTCCCTCTTTGCCAAGGCATGGGCATACTGGGCATGCCTCCATCTGCCTACTGGGGCTGGCACAGGGTATTCATGGTCTGAATCCCTCTGTGCCTGTGGTGCCCTTGGCAATTGCGGTGGACTGTGAGGGCCTTCACCATTATGTCCCTGCTGTAGCTGTTTCCGTAGGATCATATTATGTAGCATGGCACATACTATGAAGATGTGGGCACACGTGCCTGGAGAGTACTGCAAAGCTCCACCAAATATGTCCAAGCAACAGAACCATGATTTCAGCATCCCAAACACACGCAATATGATGATTCTGGTTTGTGAGTTTGCCTCATTATGGCGTTCTTGCATGGGTGTGTGTGCATTTCTGATGGGAATCATCATCCACTGCTCCAGTGCATAGCCAGCATCTCCCACAAGGTGGCCATATGGAATGTCTCCCTGACAAATACCTGGTACAGCTGTGAGGCATGCCAGATGTGGGAGTCGTGGTAGCTTCCAGGGCTGCCAGCACACACATCCATGATAATGCCCTGGGCATTGCACACGACCTGGCAGTTGATGGAGTGGTATCCCTTGCGGTTTGTGTAGCACCTACCATGCTCACCGGGTGGTGACTTGATGTGTATGTGCATGCAGTCTATTGCACCCAGTACCTCCAGGTAGTCTGCCACATGGTGGAAGAGACGCATATTGCTGGCCAACTCCTCCTGCGTTCAGGGGGAAGTATATATGCTCATTGGCATGTGGTAACATGGCATCCAGGAACTGGTGGAGCACCCTGGATGCTGATGCCTGTGAGATCCCCATGATATCTCCAGTTGGCTTTTGAAAGGTACCTGTGGCTAGTATTCCCAAGCTTACACATACCTTTGTTTCCACTGGGATGGGTTCCCCTCTGTTGTTTCTGGCTCTGAGGCGTGGCCGGCACAACTCAACTATTTGCTGTATGATGTCCCTGTCCACCCTCTAATGCTCTACTATCTCCAGATCATCTGGCCCCTGGTAGGGTACCCTTGGTCTGAACACTCTTCTCCTCCTCCGGTGCCTGAGGTGGTTGTCGGCATCATCCTCCACACCTCCTTCAGTCACCAACACATGCTGATGAATCAAAGCTATGGCAGCTCCCAACATGTACATTTTAAAAGTTCCCTGTCTGTTTACATTGATGGTGCAGTGTTTGGGAATACACAAGTGTGTGTGAGGTGCCTTCACACTTTATACTATTGTGCTTTGGAAGCTGATGATGTCATAGGGTGTGTATGTACAATCCGAGCTGCAGGGTATCTTACTTATGGGTTTTACCACAGGTACTGCTATTGTGGGGCCTTTGGTGTTGAATTACACTTGGCTGCCATGGATCATCTCTTGCCCTTGCCTTCATTTTTCAAACAGATTCCCCTCCCATTGTCAGGCATGCATCCAGCAGCCTGCTTTCTTGTTTTGTACTTTCCCAACCCAGGATTGTGTTGCGAAATGTGTTCTGTAGCCGATCTACTGCAGGTTTGCTTTGTTCTGCTGTGACAGTTCTCTTTTCTTTGCAATCCAGCACATCCCCTTTCCTGTTCTGCAGGTTGCTGCTAGCAGCCTTGTTAGCTACTGTCAATGGCCCACTGTGAGTTAATAGGTGTTAATTACTCAGTTGTACTCCAATTACCCTGCTGCAGCATTTCCTTATTGTCTTCCCGTAACCGTCCTGTTTCAGCTGTAGTGCGCGCCACGCACAGCTGTTTACCGGGTTTCAAGCATGTTGTCATCCATGTACACATGCGCTTTCAGTCACCTTGTGTGCTCTTAGCTAAGCAAAGCTATGGCTACATCCACACCCCTATCCTGCGGCTTTGCTGAGCAAAGGGCAACCCGGATTAGCAATGCTCCAATGTGCTTACAGCTACGGTGGCACACCCTTCTCCTGATGTCATGTATACATCCAGGCCACTCCTCAGTGTTATACTGCTACGCCGTGTGGTACAGCCTTATGCCGGCAAGGCGTTTGCAATTCAGTATTACTTTCCTCATTTGCATGGCATTGACTACTAATTCCTAGTTACTGCGGCAAACACTGTCACAGACCCTTAGCAACCCTTGCGCCTTGGTTGTGGTGTAGCATGCATACCATTGACTATTATGGCAAAATCATGATTTGTGTTATATTACAGTTTTATGACATGTATATATATTTTCCTTCTGTTCCCGTTTGTGCACCCATGCACTGCGGTTGTACTTTGCGTTAGTGTGGCCGTGACATTAAATGTTATTTTTTATGTGTTGTGCGTGTTTTTTTATGCCATTGGCTGTATATTTAGCCATTGGCATATGTTAACTTTGTAATATGTAAGTTTGGTCCTCTTTCTATGGCTCCGATGTTCTGTTTGAAAAAATGTAAACCTTTTTTTGGTTTACATTTCTGTATGCTTACGCTATGCCTGCACCACTTCATGAATAGCTATGTACCTTCATTTGCATGCTGCACTACTGTGCATGGGGTGATTAGCATACATGCGCCGAGAGCTGTGCAGCTCTGGCGTACGCTGGTAGTGCATATGGAATCAGCTCGTACCTGAATCGCTCGGTGGCCATATTTGGCATTAGAACACCTACGCTGCACCTGCGCCTGGCACAAGCTTCATAAATCCCAGGGACAGTGTAATTAACTAGCTTACAAAGTGAATAAAAGTTCCATGAATTTTGAAATTTGTGAAATTGTTGACCATAAATCATGAGATGCACCCTTTATGACATTCTGCATATGCATACAATACAGACAGAAATAATAATAATGAAGTAACCTAGGAAATGAACTGTAGGAATACTAAGACAGAGTTTTGAGGTGAAGAGCATTTTAGATTCTCTACATTTAGCTACAAACCTTGCAGATATACTATTAGCAATCAGTGGTATAAGAGA
>NC_056737.1:464750955-464753455 GCF_019279795.1 Protopterus annectens | reverse complement strand
GCAGAGTAGATGCCTTGTCGGGGTGGTCAGGAGCCTGTCGTCCAGGTATGGAAAGACCTGCATTCCCAGGAGTCTCAGGTGGGCTGCTATCACTGCTAATACTTTGGTAAACACCCTGGGGGCTGTGGTGAGACCAAAGGGAAGGACCCTGAACTAGTAGTGACTGGCTCCCAGCTGGAAGCGGAGGAACCTCCTGGATCATCTGTCCATTAGGATGTGGTAGTACGCATCCTTGAGGTCTATTGAGCACATCCAGTCGTTCTCCCACAATAGGGGGAGGATGGATTGAAGAGTGACCATCCGGAATTTCTCTTTGGTTACTGACAGGTTCAAACAGGAGAGGTCGAGGATGGGCCTTAGGTCCCCCATCTTTTTTGGTACCAGAAAGAACCTGAAGTAAAAACCCAATCCAAACTGGTCTGGGGGGATGGGTTGGATGGCTCTTTTTTCTAGTAGCTGCTGGATCTTTGCAGCTGCTACCTCCCTCTGATTGGGTGGTACATCGGGGAGGTTTCTGACTTTGGGGACATGGAACAGGGGAATTTGGTAACCTCTGGATATGATATGAAGCACCCAGCAATCTGATGTGATGGACTCCCAAGCTGCTAGGTGCCTCGAGAAACGCCCCCCCGACTGCCTCCAGAGTGGAGCAGTTGGGCAACCCCTCAGGGTTGCTGCATGGGTCGATCAGAGAAGGTTTCTCTGGACCCAAAATTCTTCAGGCCCCCTCTGCCTCTAGGGTGGCATCCTCCCTGTCCTCCTCTGCCACGGAAAGACTGGTTGTCCGGAGCAGGCTGGGAATGTTGCGATTTCCGGAACCACATCTTTTTCTGTCCCTTTTGGTTCTTGGAGAAGGACCTCTGGGGAGCAGAAAAGCGAACTCTGATGGCAGACAACGTCTTCCCGTCTTTTTCGCTCTGGACTAAGGTCTCGCAAATGGTCTTGCCAAATAAGGCAGAACCATCAAAAGGGGCATTCACAAATGACACCTTGAAGGGTTCCACAAAGTCACAATGATGGAGCCAGGCCTGGCATCTCATGACTAGGCCTGCTCCACTGGCTCTAGCGGCTCCCTCTGTGGCATGGGACAAAAGCCGCATAGAGGTATTCGAGATAGATCTTAGAGTGGCCATGCGAGTGGAGTGCAATTGTTTGTCTTCCACTGACATGGACTCCGAGGGGGAAGCAGCGTACTCTTTGATAAGGTCTCGCTGCATCCTAATAATGTGTGCCATATAGTTCAGGGACCTTACTGAGAAGGTCGCTGAACTAAAAACCTGCTTCCCCAGGCGATCCATCGAGCGGGACTCTTTGCTCGGTGGATGGACTGAGGGGCTCTCCTGAGCTAATTCCCTCTTGGTGGCTGCCGCCACCAACATGGCATCTACAGGGGGGCCCTTGCACCAGTGGGGTCTCCCTGAGGGGGGGGCTCAAAATCTTGTCAGTGCACTTGGAAACTGGCTCCACAGTGTCCAGCTTTTTTCCCTGCCCTGGTGGTAATAAGGTCCACCAGGGGGTCGGCCGGAGGGCACACCCAAGAGGTAGACGGGCCTGCTTCGAACGCCTCCAGGAACACAGAGTCGTCGGAGGAAGCCTTGGGGGCAGACCACCCCCTCTAATCCTGAGCATTTCCATGATGTCTCCGAAGGAGACATCCTCGGGGGGTGACGTTGGGGAGCCTTCCCCTTCATCCAAGTCCGTATCTTCTGTTAAGGACTCGGGGGAGTCCACGTGCTTCCTTTTACACTTCCGCTTATGAGGAACCTCCTCAAGGGGGCTGTCCGAGGAGGTCTCACCAGCAATGTCTCTTTCCAGGGGAACGACCTGAGACATCGAAGCAGGCTGTCGCTGTGGCCGGGTGATGGAAGCCTGACTCAGCCGAGAGGGAGTGCAGGGTGGAGCCGAAGCAAGGGCCGGAAGTCCAGATGTGCTCAACAGTGCCCTCTCCACCACATCCAAGGCCGAGGGGGAGTCGCTCTCCCTGGGATCCGAGACCCGACTCCCACTCGGATCCGATGGTGGGATCGGAACCGGCACCGAGACCATCGGACCCAAAGGACCCGTGTGCTCCGACCTGGATGGAGCCGAAGGCGCACTGAATCCCTCAGATCCAAAGCTTGGGCCACGGCTCCGAGAACTCGGATCCGACAAGGATTGACCCAACAAACTCGAGGGTAAAGTCGGTGCCGAAGCACCAAATACTGTCAGCGCCGACCCACCCCCGGCTCCAATGCTGCCCAGCTCCGGATGCTCCGAACCCAGGAAGCAGGTTGGAGAAGGAGCTATTGGAGCAAAAAAGGGAGTTGAGCTCCCCCCCGAAGGGGGGGATGCAGGAGCACTCCCATCTGCAGCTGGGCCTGGATGAACCTCCGCATCATCCGGTCCAAGTCCGCATCTGATAGGCTATAGGTAGATCTCGACGAGGCCACTGAGGCGGGCTGGGAATGCCACCTCAATGACCTCGACGGAGATCGGGTCTCCTCCTCCTCGGGTCCCAGAG
>NC_056737.1:464740955-464748455 GCF_019279795.1 Protopterus annectens | reverse complement strand
AACTATTATGGGTGTTTACTTTACATTTTTATCCAGACATCATACAACTACTATTAGTCCCACATCTCTTGCATAATATTTGCATTTCCATGTACTTTGTGGTGAGGTCCTTTAAAGACCTTATCAGGCAACATCTCAAGCAAAGTTGGCAGTGCCATGATTGCTCCCCAGGCTAGTGAAAGTGGATAATGTATACATACTAAATCTAGAGTAGTTGATAATAGTTTTCAATCTTACTCACAAACACTAGCTAGTCTATAATGTATGTACTGTATTTGTGTACTATGTATGTATTCTACATATGTTCCAAATTTCAGCTGAACACCACAAATCTATTAATTACCTTCATTTTTAAAATGAATATTTTTTTTGTTTGTTCTCTCCTCTGTGACTGTTTATGTGCCGCATACCACTGTAAAAACATGTCTCTTGTAATTTGTGTGTATACTGATCATGTCTAAATAACTAAATGTGTCTGTAATTTTTCTTTGTGGAGCTTTTCTCCCCGGGCCTCTGCTGAAAAAGGGCCTTTTCGGCTCAGTCAGACACCTCCGGTTAACAATTGTAAAATAACTAAATAGGTATATAAGACAGTCACTGGGGTTCAGAAAGGATTACCACTGTGTGAAAGCCTTATAGTGGAAAGTTTCCATATCATGGTAGGCCTTTATTAGACCACTCTACAGCTGTAGTTTTGCCCTTGTGGAGGCCTTAGTATGGAGATTGGTCTCAATGGAAAAAAAATTGCATGTTAATGTATTTCAGGTGAACAGCTAAAGTTAACTAATCACTTGCTGTACCCAGGAATTGTTCACAGCTCCTGATTTGCTTAGCCATGTGATTTTGATTGAGCAATTCAGAAATCTCTGGGCTGAATAAAATTTTTTTTGGATGAAA
Organism: Protopterus annectens; assembly: GCF_019279795.1. NCBI lineage: Eukaryota > Metazoa > Chordata > Ceratodontiformes > Protopteridae > Protopterus > Protopterus annectens. The sequence goes on along the minus strand of NC_056737.1, from coordinate 464,747,558 downwards.
AGGTGAACACCATCAAAAGATGGAATTCAACAATTCACTGCTATGACCTATGCAAGTAACAGTGGTACCAGTATGTACAGAGGATCATGGGTATATGTGTCAGTGCATGTATGTTTGTGAACATGTGCCTATGTATCTGTGGTGGCATGAATGATACTGAATTAATGTGTGTGTGTGTGTGTGTGTGTGTGTGTGTGTGTGTGTGTGTGTGTGTGTGTGTGTGTGGGTGCGTGTGTGTGTGTGTGTGTGTGTGTGTGTGCGCGCGCGCATGTGTGTGTGTGTATGTGCGTGCAAGCATGCATTTTATGTGCATGTATTCTCTAGAACATGCATAATGCTATGTGAGTGAGTATTTCAATGAGTGAGAGTGAGTGTGGTGTGTGTGTGTGTGTGTGTGTGTGTGTGTGCGCGTGCGTGTGTGTGTGTGTGTGTGTGTGTGTGTGTGTGTGTGTGTGTGTGTGTGTGTGTGTGTGTACTTGTGTCTGTCTGTCTGGGTAGTTGCACTGTTTGCTAGGTAAGGGAAGTTGAGTGTGTTTGTGTGCGTGTGCGTGTGTGCGTGTGCGTGTGTGTGTGTGTGTGTGTGTGTGTGTGTGTGTGTGTGTGTGTGTGTGTGTGTGTGTTAGTCTGTCTGAATACCTGCAAGTGTGTATACATGTGCACAAGCAAAATAGGTCATTTGCTACTAGGGAGAACACTACTGCTATTAGATCTAACAGTGCATTGTTCAATTTAGAAACATGGCAATAATCCAATATAAATGTTTCTCAGTGGAGCATTACCTTGTCTCTGAAAAGGAATTTCTCTCATTCATGCTAATTGGCCGACCTTCACTGGACAATTAGCATAGGTGGAGAGGGATTCTCTGAGTTTGAGGAAGTACATTTGGTATTTAAAGGAGAACACCCAAATGTCAGTTTTTTTTCTCTGTAATCCAACATTAAAAGTCTGATGTGCAGAAAAGACATCATTTAATAGCCGTGCCATTCGTTTTGTATTTGAACTTGTTTTTCTTTATCTTTTTTTTTGAAATCTCACATTTTCTTTCCTATGTTTGTCTCATCATCTGTTACATCTCAGGAGGGACAAAATAATTAGGTTAAATTATTCATTCTCACTCCAGAGCCATTAACATATAGTGGCTTTTAAGCAAGGGCATTTAATTGTTCCTTATTAGTCACAGATTACCAGCATCAAACCTCAGATAAATACTGTAACCTGGAGCTACAGTTCTGAGATTGAACAAAACAAGGGTTCCAGGCTTAGTTTTCATAATGTAAATGAACAATAAACTCCAGCCACATATTATTTTTTTTTCTTATCAAAAATTAATAGTCTTTCTTTTTAATAAAACTCTGAGTACTGCAAAGTAGAAGGAAAAATTCATCTTACTCTCCCTATTATTCCCTATCCGTTGTTCCCCTCCTTTTTCTGTCCATGCCCACACCTGTTGGTTGTTCAGTCCTCCTCTGAGCATTGTCTTCCTCCGTTTGTCTGATGTCTCCTTCACCATTGTGTTCACCTGGCGTTACAATACAACCTGTCATTCATGTATGTGTCTTCCCCTGCTACCTAACCTAACCCTCTTACCTTACTCTCACATCCTTCACTTACTTATCCAACTTGGCTTCTCTTTATGAATAAAAAATGGGCACATGTCCCATACAAAAAAATTTTCCCCACCTTCCTCACTCCCATCCTGCACATTCCTAAGATGCTCATCGTCTGTTCTACCCTTTGCTTGCTTCCCCTTTCTTCTTTTTTCTATACTCCCATTTTCTATGTTTAATCTGGTCAAAAAATAAACACATCTCACTCATGCCCATCTAGAGCTTCCAAAGTACTTATCTTTTGTGACTGTATTATGTGCAGTGGGCCACAGAGAGCACAGTTGATGCCCAAGTACAACTACAAGAAATGGCACTCTTCATTGTATTGCAAAGAACAAGGTCAACATGTTCCATAGCCTGAGCCGGCACTACCCATGCATATGAGCAGAGCATTTTGCAGATACTGCATAGAATACAGCTGATAGGATTTAGCTACTTTGCATTGCAATGAATTAAAAGGCTAACTATGCATGTGGATGATAGATTAGACCCCAAAGGTGGTGTCCTGATGGGTCATTGTTGAGATTCTTAGTCTTTCATAATTAAAATGTGTAACCACCAGCTACTGTGCTTCTGTGTTGCTGTTTGTCTGACTGCTTCATGCGTTCATGTCCCATGGGGTACATTATTGTTACAGTAAGGTGCTTGTTTCTTTACAAAGGCATTATTGCACAGGTACAGTGGTCATAGTCTGCTAATACAGGACCTGCTTTTGATCAATACATTGGTACTTTTCTCTGCCTCATCCATCATGTATTATTTTACATTTCTGCATCTTCAGCTAGTTGATAATTACATCTGTGAGTTTCATGCCCCCTTATCCATTGTCTTCCAAATCCCTGATTGTATCATCACCTCCTCTCACAGAGTTGTCTATATGTTTGTTTATGTGGAACTACTATCTGTTTTACCCTCTTAGCTTTATCTTACTTCCTTACCACCTTCCACAAGTTATATTCTCGCATATAAAACAGATCTCTCTAAAAGAAGATCAGCACACTGGTGCATACTTTCTTTCTCTTGCCACAACTGTGGCCATGAGATCAAGATGAACTTTCTTGGAGTTTGGGGTCAATACACGAGCACAGCTGATGCTCAAACTTCCCTGTGGCCACATCATAGTTCTGCATACTCCCCCATACTTTCTGTTTCAAGCACAGCCACTATTTTTAAATAGCTGCTCATAGCACACACTTGCTTGGCCAAAATTAATTGTTAAGGAATTATCATTTTAATGTGGTTTCAATCACAGCTGCAATGTTTCTGAATTGCAGGAATAGTCTGAATCCCAGTCTTCAGATCTCTGTTGCTTCTTTCTTCTGGTTTCAGTTTACATTTATGTGTTTTTCTCTTACTGCTTACATTTCTGTACTCTTTTGTCTTTCTTTTTTTCCATATGTATAGAACAATGTAAGCAATATTTTATTAGCAGAAATACAGCATTTAACATTATCAATCCTAATATGAAAAATTATAGTAAGGAAAGGTTTTGTTCCCAGACTCCAAGTCAGGAAATAGTGTCCAGATCTAAAATTGTTGAAGGTCAGTTGCCAGTTTTTTTATATGGGAGATGTGATCAGATACAGCTTAAGAGGTGTCAGAACTATAAATTTAGCATTATTTCTATTGAAACCACATGCCGCTCCTTTGCTAGACAATGTGTGTGTATGTGTGTATGTATAAATATATATATATATATATATATATATATATATATATACACACACACACACACACACACACACACACACACACACACACGCACGCACACACACACACACACACACACACACACACACACACCAACAACCTATTAAGTTATCATCAATTATTCAATTACTCTGACCCAATAAAGTATTTAAAGTAGCAGACAGAAAATCCAATGTACAATTTTAAAAAATGTGTTATAACACATTATTAAAAACTACTGTTTCTCATCTATGTACTTTTAACCTCCTATCTTTAAGAAAATATTTAATATTTATGAATTCATTTAGTTCTGGAAAAGTATCGGCTCACATTTTTAACTGCTAAAGGGTCTCCATTTGTTCTATATTATTCCTATAATCCTCCCTCTTAGATCTCTAGATACATGTTCAAGTATAGTAAACATACATTTTTTAAAATCACATTTCAATTTATGTTTGCAGATGACATTGTTGTTATCTTTAATTTTGATAGAATAAAGGTGTTCTTTAACTCATTTTTGGAAATTTCTTTCTGTCATCCCATTATAAAAACAATCACATTCAGAATACACTGCAATATATAAACTATCCCCTCAGTTTTACAATTATAAACCCCAGTAATAGGTAAAGTCATCTCTAAATATCTTAGATTCAAAAATGGCCCTTCTAAAATAAACCTACAGATGGAACAGTAACCACATTCATACATTCCCTTAATTCTATTAGACTCTAATTTCTGAGATAAAACTTTAGTGGCATCATTTTGCAACATCTTCTTAATATTATAGGTTTTCCTAAAAGCAAACTTAGGGGTGTCACCAACTACTTTAAATAAATCAACGTCCTTCTAGAATTTTCCAGTTCTTTTTTATAATGGAACAAATATCAAAATTATCAACAGTCATGTCAAGGCAGCAAGCTACCAGATGTTCTGAATTTACAATGAATAGGAAGAAAATTTGTATTTCTCATAGATCTATTTTCATTTACTGTTCCATCTAATATATCTAATTTGTAACCTCTATCCACAAACATAGATGTAATAAACTGTAATTCGTATTAAAATCTAGAATCATTAGAGGTCATCTTAGAGGTCTTAATATACTGGCCTCTAGGAATATTCTTCTTAGTAAAAAAGGGGTAATTACTAAAAAATGAAGGTAATTATCTAAAAAAAAGTTTGTTTCCTATATAACTGACTCTCATATCTAGAATTGTCCCTGTTCTAATAAATAGTAACATCAAGAAAACTGACCTTGGTACCTAAATCACCTAATACTTTACTGGTTCAGAGTAATTGAATAATTGGTGGGATTAACTTAATAGGTTGTGGGTGTGTGTGTATATATATATATATATATATATATATATATATATATATATATATGTATGTATGTGTAAGTGTATGTATATATATATATATATATATATATATATATATATATATATATATATATATATATATATATACAGACACACACACACACACACACACACACCTGTGATCAGTTTTTTTTTATTTAACTTGTTTTCTGAAGAAGTCTGTGATAGATGAAAGCAAATAAACATTTTTATGCTAAAGTTTCCTGTTTGTACTGGAGCTTGTCTTGGTGGATTCTACTGCTTTTTAGTTGTTTTCACCTCCTATTCCTTTTTGAGGTACTTTTGTGTTTTTGTTTTTATTTTGCAAATGTACTGAGTGAATAACTGATGGGTTTGTTCATGAAGACTTATGTAGTGAATATTAAAATGTATATGGAAAAAGATGAGGAGATTGAAATAAAAAAAATGGAGACACATCACACTAACTAACATAGAGTATAAGCACTTTATTATAATAATACTGAAGAAAAAAAAAGGAAGGATGAGGAATATTATGGAAGAAAGTGTATATGCAATAAAAGGGAAGGGATGTCAAGAATAGTTATTGGTTGTGACAGAATTTGTGGATAATATTATAAGTAAAAGGGAAGATTCAAGACTTACTATAGGTGATACTGACAATTAAGACAGTGTGTATGTCAGCATTTCAAAATAATAAAGTGAGAGTGTTAGTGAGTAGGCGGTGGAGTACAGAAATATGCATGAAGTGTGGTATAAAACAAGTATGTCCCATGAGTTGAATATTGTATGTACTGTTGATGAATGTGATAGTGAGTTAAGTAGCTTTTAAAATTAAAAATGCCAGATATGTCATGCAAAAAAGGAGGTGGTGAAAGCAGTAGTTTTGACATACACAGACAATATAGTTGTAGTTGCTAAGAACAAAATATGGATGATGGAAGTATTGGTATGTCTGAATGGATGTTGAAAGTAAATAGGAATGATCTTGAATAAAGATAAAAGTAAAGGGTTGAGTGATATGGTGAAAACTGTGTGTGTGCATTTTTGAATGAATTAAGTGTCTTTGCTAGGGGCAAAATTTTGGGAAAATGATGTTATGATGCAATGGGAGGGTTTCATAAAATAAATGAAAGATATAGATCTTCTGTGGAGGATGCATAGATTAGCATTCAGGAAAATGGTTTATTTTGTGAATTCTGTATTAAAGATAAAAATAGTATATATATGTCAAATGTTTACATGGTCCCAGAAAAATATGAAAACAAAATTGTACAGTTAGTGTTTTCTTTCATATGGGGTTCAAGATTAAACCCAGTGAAAACAAATGTGTTGTACATGAATGAAGATGAAGGGGGATTGCGGTTACTAAATCCAGTTGTTTATTCTGCTTCTTTAAACTTGCATAGATTATTAAAATGCGTAAAGGAAGAGAATGAGAAATTAATCGTGAGAATGTCTAAATATAAGTGCAAAGAGTGCTGGGTGATAATAAGAATAAGAGAAAAATAATATGTAAACAAAGAAAATTTAAAGCCATTAAAATAAAGAACAAGTGGTATGCCAAGATACTAGAGTGTCAGGATTTCCTATGGACACTTTAATAAATAATTTACCAGTAAAGGTGAATATGCTATATAAAAAGAAAATTGAAAGTGTGTGCCTATTTTGTGGGAGGAAGAACCAACAGCACGTTTACTTTTTTATTGAACTGTAAAAGAGTGGTGAAACTCTGGAAAAAACTGTGTAAAGAAACTTTTTTTGAGATTATTAATCATGTAATATAGATATGAATATGCTTATGCATGGATATTATAGGAACAAGAAGAAAAAATATGTGAAAAGGGTAGATAAGAATTTATTTTATGTAATATGGGTTATTTGTAATGAAAGATTGAATTAAATGTTGTTTAATGGGAAATGGATTTTGGTAGATACATTGCAAAAAATTATATTATGTTTGTAGA
>NC_056737.1:464633455-464735955 GCF_019279795.1 Protopterus annectens | reverse complement strand
ACCTCAGTCATTTGTACATGTGCTAAATACAAGAATTTTAATATTTTTAACTACACAGAACTTGAAATTGATGATATCTATTTTGAGTTGTTTTCCAAGGGACTCAACTTTGTACCAAAAACTAAGTGTGACATTACTAGAATGATCATTGACATGAAAATGTTTTTGAGAAAAATGAATCTTGAGTTAATGTGTGGTGGCATTTCAGGAGAAGTAGATTATTCTGATGAATTAAAGAAAAAAAGTATATGGAACCCCCCCCATACACCCACAACTAAATAATTTTGAAAAAATTATAGAGAATGAATTAAGAAAAGCAGTCAAAATCAACCATTTTGCTCCAAACCTCACAGTTAATGAGTTTTCACTACTCAAGAGTTTAAAAGAAAATTCTAACCTGAGAATCATGAAACCTGATAAAGGGGGAGGATTGGTCCTTATGAGCTCTATCATGTATGAAGGCAAAATATTTAATCTATTACTTGATGAGTCTAAATATGATAGTATCTCTATCAATGAGATTAATATTGGGTACAAAAGGATCTATACAACATTATATGACTTATTCTTGGAGGGACTTATTGACTACAATATGTTTGAATTTTTATACAATAGTAACCCAAAAATTCCTTCAATTTTCGGGATCCCCAAAGTACACAAAAATTGTGGTGATCCCCCTCTATGTCCTATAGTGGCTGCAGAAGGTTCAGTTATTTCCCCTCTAGCTAAATATATAGATACTAAGTTAAAGGATATAATGTTTAGGGGTATTTCATATTTAAAGGACTCATGGGACTTTTTGGGTAAAGTGAAAAATATCACCACTACGAAGGATATTATTTTTGTGACCATAGATGTTATTGATTTGTTTGGTTCAATACCTCACAATACAGGAATGGATTGGTTTGAAGAAGCTATTAGGTCTTTCAAATCATTAAAAGATGATGAAATTCTTGTATGTGTAAACCTTATGGAATTAGTCTTGAAACATAACTATCTATTTTTTCAAGGTGAATATTTTCATCAAATAAGTGGGGTGGCTGTGGGAGCAAGGTGTGCTCCAATATACGCCAATATGGTTTTAAATACATGGGAAGATAAATATATTTATAATGGGAGTTATAAAGACTGCTGGGTTCTATATAAACGCTTCTTAGATGACATTATTATATTTTGGAAGGACAGTATTGACAGGTTAAATGATTTCATCCAGTATATTAACCGGACTACTGCCTTTTTAAAATTCACCCATGACATCAATGTAAATAGCATAAATTATTTGGATATTACATTAGAAAGGGAAGGAGACCATTTAAAGTCAAGGGTGTATAGGAAAAAAACTTTTTCCAACTCCTATTTACACTACAAAAGTGCACACCCTTTACATCAGAAGAAGAGCATTGTAAAAGGCCAAATGGTTAGGATTTCAAGAATGACTTCTGACAATCAAGATTTCAGTGATGAAATTGATTTCTTGGTTAGTATGTTTTTGGACAGAGGTTACCCTATAGATTTTTGTAACCATATTAAAACAGAAGTTACAGAAGGGAGAAAAGATAGATTTGCACCTATATTGAGCTATCATAATCCCTCTATTGTTGCTAACATTCAAGCACTAAGTTCATTAGAAAATAAGAAAAAAGATATTATGTATACCCATTCATTTGTCACCCAATATAGTGGTGATGCAGGCATTGTAAAACAAGTGTTTTTTAAGGAATGGGATAAATTCCTTAATATTACAGACCTGAATTTCAACAAGTCGATTGATTCTTTTAACATCATTTTTAGAAAAGGACGCAACATTAAAGATTGGTTGATAGCTAAACATAGGGAAAATAAGAAAAGCAATAAAATTAAGGGTACTTATTCTTGTGGAATGTGTTCACAATGTTCATTTATGACTCATACACAAAAAATTTTTGTTCAATCAAGAGAAAAAGATATTGTTGGTAAAACATACAGCAACTGTAATTCTTTTGGAGTTGTATATATTGCTTTATGTGACATCTGCTCAGCCTTCTATGTTGGCAAGACCGAGAGAAAGATTAAAAGAAGGATTTATGAACATTTGAATGATATCAAAAAGAAGAAAGAACACAATGCACTATATAAACACTTGAATATTTGTCCTTTGGCAAAATATAAATTTTTCATTTTAGATGAGGTAGTGAAAGATGAAAGAGGTGGCCTTTGGGAGACCCAGATAGAATATAGGGAATTATTTTGGCAAATCATTTTGGAGGCAAATAAATTCCCTGGGTTAAATGATAATATCTCCCTTGCACCAGTTTTAAAATTAAGGGCAGCTAAATTATAACACTTTTTATTTTCATTTTCATGTCATTTTATTGTTTTTATACACATATATTTAATACATATATTTATATTTATATTCATATTTATATATATTTATATTTACATTTTATGGTACATTATCAACAGCCTATTTTGAATCAATTATTTTCCATAAGGCTGTTTTTTAGATCATATTATATGATTTTTTACATATTTGATTAAGGTGTTGGTATAGAACACAGATGCACATCTTTTAGCACATACTTGCTCTATTCAACAACAATAATAATATTGATGTTTTGTTATTTATTTATTTATTATTATTACATGTTTCATGCCTGTATATATATATATATATATATATATATATATATATATATATATATATATATATATGATTTTATATTATATTATTATATTATATTATCAATTTATCACATCCATATTGTATATATATATTATTTATTGGGTCATTGTTTTATGTTTTGTGGTCATCCATTTATATTTATATTTGTGTACATATTTATATATTTATTCATACATTTCATTTACAACATCTATTATACCATTATTATATATTATATATAATCATTATTCATTCCATATATATATTTTTTTTTTACATTTCATAGAGCTCAATATACATATTTATTATCCAGGTACTATTTAAAACAGTTATTATTCATCAACAGAGCACAAAATTCATGATGGAAATTCAGTGTACATCTAATCTTGACCACTAGATGGGAGTATTGTTGGTGATTTTTCAACACAAATTAGTTGTTATTATTAAACAGGTGCAGTTACAAAGTTTTTTAAAAATTCATTTTATGACATTATTTGCTATTTTAAAAGTGGTACATATATATTTTATATCTGCGAATCACAGCATTTTATTCTGACTTGTTTAATGTTATATATTCGTATTTTAGTACATTCATTCATATTTATGAGCATTGCCAGATTCCCATTGGTTATTTCAAACAAAGGGTCAGCATATATAAATGGTTGTTTGTTGTGTTAGTTCTTGTCTGATGAAGTCTGATCTAAGTGACGAAAAACGTGTTATTTGTTTAACGTTTAACGTACAATAAAGCTGGTATTGGAATTCTAGTTGTCCGGTGCAGTTCGTCCTCTTCACAGTGCTTTTTTCATTTACTATGTTGAGGGTATGCTAGTGTTATGATCTTCAGGCTCATGCCATGATCTGCAGGCTAGTGGCATGATTTGCATGCTAGTGACATGATTTGCATACTGCCGTCATAATCTGCATGTTACTGTCATAATCTGCATGCTAGTGTCATGATCTGCATGCTACTGTCATAATCTGCATGCTAATGTCATAATCTGCATGCTACTGTCATAATCTGCATGCTAGTGTCATGATATTCATCATCTTTGTATGCATCTGGGAGCCAAACAATACATCAAGACACTTTGAGATTAGCATGACCACTGAGGAACACTTCACTATAATGAAGGGGATGACTCCTTCAAATTTCTTTCCACCTCCTTTGATGCAGTAGACTCCCCACCAGTTGATGGGGAACTGGGAAATTAGATCTGAAGTGTAGCACAAGCAGGGAAAATACTGACATTGAGATAGATAAGGAGCACCTGATATAAAGCGGATATGTCAATGCAATAGAAATGCATTTAAGATGCCAAAGCCATTTGCAAAATAAATACATATCCTGTCATTTGAAAGAGGATTATGAATTATGATTATAAAATTGATTTTTATATTCCCAAAGGGGTCATTGCCATAAGGAACCTAGGCATACATATAGATTACTTATACATACATATAGATTAATTTACCTTTGGTAAAATGTTTCCAAAGAGGTTAGGAATTTATTTGGGATACTTCATCTAAATTTAGTAAGAGTATAAGGATGGTCTGGAGAAGAAGTCACAATATTCTGTAAGACACAGATATGACATGGTATTCAACAATATATAGCTTTATGTGATTACTTATGAAACTTTTCCAACAGATATATTTCACAAAAATAGTGGTGATACAAATTTTAAGCTGAAGTGATAGGCAAATGGAATTCTTATTGTACTCAGTGTTGTACAGGTTCTTGTGGGGTAATCTGTGTCTGTGTTTCATGGTACTGTTGGACAGGGTTCTTTTTGAAACAATGTGCTTGATACAAATAATCCAATACCAGATTTATCCAAAACCAAAAGCATGCATAAAATGGACGTGTGGTGAATAAAGCAATTTTATTGAATTAACTAAAATTAAGCACTTTCATCCCTCTCAATAGGGGACTTCATCAGAATAACAAACTGAGTAAAATCTGCAATTTAAAATAACAAGCAAAGCATAACCATTGGTTAGAAAAGAACCAATAAAAACATAGGTGGAAAATTGATTAACTGTGTCTGCTTTCCTTTTAACCATATTATAAAAGAGCCTGTATAGTTAAAAACATTCTTTCTCACCAAAATAATCTGTTTTTTTAAAACATTGTATCAAACATTAAAATAAATTGTACCTTGACTTTGCAAAACTGTCATAAATACAAACTAATCAAAGTAAATGTTAAATATACAAGATAGAAGGTATAATATCAGATTTAGTAAAGCAATACAAAAGCTTACTATAAACAACATTGGTTTGTGATACAGCTTCTAGCTAGGTGACAAAACAGACTATTACTCTCAGTTAAACAATGAATATCTATGTCTACATTTAAGAATTCATTAGATGACTTTAAGTGCAACAAAAACAGATAAGGACCTATGTCAGTTAAGCTTCTGGGAGAATAAAAGTTCACAAGCCTGGTGGTTATACCTAAAAACACAGCATGAGGAGGGGATGGGTATGAAGAATGTTTACAAATGCTTCTTTTGGTTGATTGAGGAAACATTTGTAAACATACCCTAACAGAAATAAGTAAGCTCAAATGATCTAAACAATCCATTGGATGTTAGATGGATAATTGGAATGCAAATTGAGATAGAAATGCCAATCATCAAAGCAAAATTCATTCTCTTCTTCTGCACATAAAACATATGACTGCTATTTGTGTTTTTCCAACAATACACAAATTTTGTCCAGTCAAGGAAAGTGAAGCAGCATACACTGAAAACTAATGAACAGTAATGCAACCACAAATTTCAGAAGGTAGACTTCATGTTCTGAACTGTCTTCATGACCTCATCAATATCAAGCAGGAAGAAATCCATCCAAATAGCCAATAATAGGTAACCTTTCTTATTAATCAATGTCCTTTCCAAAAAAAATTTCACTGGTTACCCCCCATGATCTCAGCCTTATGAAAGTTATCTACATAAAAAAGAGCAAATGATCCACAAAGGTCTTGAGTAAAGGCCATTCTGGAATAAATTCAAGTTTGACTGCACAGGATGTTCAAAGATCTGAAAACTTAAACTGTTTCTTTCTGAAGTTAAAAATTCAGCCTTCACATGAGAAGTTCTTGACTCACAGGTAACACAGTGCTGTGTCATTTCTAAAATGTTTACATCTAGAAAGGAAGCTCTTTCACTTCCAGTCTAGCCCTGTCTTGTCTGACAATGTAAATGTGTCATTAAAACTAGAGGAAAATATGAGTTAGTAAACATGAACAGATTTGAAATTAGGGAAAACTCAGACAATACTATTCTGAGAAGAGCAGTACTGAAGCTTCATGAAGAATGTTACATCTTCTGAGAAAATACTAAGAAAGGCAGCAAAAAGGATAAAAAGAACAGTAGACAGTGTGATTGGAGGTGTTGGTATACAGAGACATACTTTCTCAAAGAAAAGGCAGACGGCCGTCTTTAGAATCTTCCTAAGCTGATTATGAACTGTGAATTTCCTGAAGAAAGGAAGCAGTAGTGAAACAGATGGAATGAAACAGATGGAATGAAAAGTGGATATGGGACTTCCCTATGAACAACGGAGACTATCTTTCAAGCAAAAATCTTAATCTCAACTGATCAAAACCACAACAGATCATCAGCAAAACTGTATAGACTGAAAACATTTTCATGTGGGGTATGCACACAAACACACCTTCTAACTTAAATATATAAACTTCTCAGCCACACAATACTAGAAAAAGGAGAAACTCCTCAGAACAGAGCATGGTGGTCACTCACAAACAGCAATTTCCCAGTACATATGTATCAGTGATAAGAGCAACAATAAAAAGCAAATTTGGCCAGTTTTGATGTGGCAGTAGTAGCCAGTCAACTGGTCATTGATTACATGTATGCTATTGAGTTAGTGGTGAGGAGTAATCCATCAGGGCTAGGGACATCTTTAGGTGAACTAGGTAGATTCAACAGTCCCCTTGCACCTATACACAGTAAGGTACCGGGGCTAGGGACATCTCAAGGAGAACTAGGCAGATTACACATTCCCCTTGCACCCATAGATAGTAATGCACTGGAGCTAGGGACATCTCTAGGTGAACTAGGTAGATTCCACAGTCCTCTTGCACCCATAGATAGTAATGTACTGGGGCTAGGGACATCTCAAGGAGAACTAGGCTGATTGCACAGTCCCCTTGCACCTATAGATAGTAATGCACTGGAGCTAGGGACATCTCTAGGTGAACTAGGTAAATTCCACAGTCCCCTTGCACCCATAGATAGTAATGTACTGGGGTAGGGACACCTCTAGGTGAACTAAGTAGATTCAACAGTTCCCTTGCATCCATAGATAGTAATGTACTGGGGCTAGGGGCATCTCTAGGTGAAGTAGGTAGATTGCACTGTCCCCTTGCACCCATACAGTCAGTATATTTTTATGATATCTGATTCAGTGCCACTGAAATTGCCCTGTTATAAACAACCACCAGGTTGTTTAAGCCAAAGCATCTCCTGGAATGACTTATTAATCCAGAACTGTCATTAGATTGTCAGCTCTTAGTTCCCTTAAACATCAGTTCTTGACCAGCTTATGACAGGAAGAGCTTCTGAAGCATAATAGCAAAATGGATATCACAAAAAAGTGATCAGACCATGTGACTTGCCCCACCACAAAATCAGTTATTTCCACAATCTTGGAAAACCCTAGTCTTAAGTAATATTCGTAATCATGAGTAGATGCAGCAAGCAGCTGTCAGAGTCCCACAAGAACAACTGGGAGCATTTCATTTATTCTATGCATTAAAGTTCCCAAGAATCAACTGTTTTTAAGTATTTAGTACTTTTGTGGACTTTAGTACATTAGAGACAAATGTGCAAAATCAAGATAAATACTCATTACTTGTGAGTAATATCAAGGGCAATTTTGCATTTGATAAGATCAGCTATTATGCATTCATAAGTGTTGATGTTTGCTGTATCACAGCTACTGATGTCCAACTCTTACTTTCAGTGAAATGGTTCTGTAGTTTCTTTGAGGGCATTGCTGAAATGTTTCCATTCATGGGGATATTTTTAACTCTAGTTAGAGCATGGACTTACTTTTGAGGCATTTGTTTCTGAAATCGGGTGACTTAAATGCTTTCATTCAGTAAGCATAGTTTACTGCCATATTGACCTTTTATTTTCTATTTGTTTGCTATTTAGTACAATCATTTTAAATATTTTAACTCCTAATGATAAATATAGAAAGCACTTGATAGCGTTAACATTTTCCAACTGTTTTCATCTGTTATTTTGGCCTGCTGAGATAAAACACCATTTACCGTGACTTCAGTATCAGCATGCCAATTTTTTTTTTATTAGAATTGCACAAAATTGTTTCAAATTAATTTTAATAAACAATATACATAAAATTAAGTTTCGTGGGAGACTGTTTTATAGTCGCTAATAAGTCTATCAATAGAAAAGCACATTTTATTTAAATGTTGTTAAAGAAAACACAGTTTAGGTAAGTGGATACAGCATTTGTGCTAATTCAAAATTCAAGGAGCCAGCTGTACCCAGAAATTGGCAGTGACAGGTTAAAGAGTAGCCAAGATCTGCAAAACTGAAGCCTTACTAAAGCTTGCCAAATTTAATATTTGAGACACAGCATTAGAAATAAACTGAAATAATAGGAAAATGTTATTCAAAAAAGGCAGTTATAACATACAGTAAATGTCATATTCACTAGTGGATCTCAATGCAAGTTAAGTTCTCACAGGTGAAAATGATACCTAGGTCAATACTTATTTAAATACCTTGATCATTAAGACAATTCTTGTGGAAGCAGTTGTCTAGAAAGCATAGAAAATGTCAATGAATATCTATACTTTGAGATGCACATGTCAGTCATAATGGGAATGAATTATCCTGAAAGTGTTTAGGCAGGATTCACTAAAAAAAAAAAAAAAAAAAAAAATTCATGTTTCTTGGTTAATAGAGCGTGTGTGTCTGTCTGTCTGTATATAGAAGTATCCACCGCAGATGGCATTCAGCAAATCACATAATCTCCAAAAAGAAGAAAACATATGTATTGCATTTGTTAAAGTAATGCAAGGACTGGAAAAGTTTAACATTGATGAAAAATGTTTATTATATATTCAGAGATAAATTTGGGGGAAATGTTTAATCTGTCAGAAGATATACAGCTACACATTTTTGAAAGCTTATAATATTTGCTATTCTTTATCACGATAACATGAATGTAAGAGGCTAGATAACCCATTAGAAGTGATAATTTGAGAACGCTTATCCTGTTGAATTGCATACCTAATTCAGTTGTACTATACAAAATTTATTTCCTAGCTATTTAAACACTGCAACTGGAAAATTAAACTTGAGACGACAAAGTCTTCAACCAGTAATTCATTTATTGGCAATGGCTTTCTGAAAAACAGACAGATATTGTGTTCTTTGTAGCTGTATAAAACAAAGATGACAGGCAGAAAGAACAGTGAAGAAACAATTAAACTGCAACAAAAAAGTCTTGTCATGAAAATATTTGATTAAACCCAGGTATAGCAATACAAGTGTGACTTTGTTCTGTATCTGTCTTAATGCAGAACTGAAAGTGAGGCATGTGTTTACTTACAAAGGTTCTGCTCCTAAAGATAAGGCTAAAGCAGATTTATTGTCTAATTGTGTGGTCGCTGATCTTCCTGGTTTATTGCAGGATATTGTAGGTGCTTGTATACAGGCACAATAAGAGTCCAGCAAGAAAATTCTTAGCAGTGTTTTCAGACCTAATTTCAGCAGCACATTTCTTGGTATCTGGTTTGAACCCATGTATACTTTCATTTTATTTTTAACCAATCTATTTACCATGGTAATCTATGGCAATGATTAGAAAAGAGAATGTGCCTTTTAAAATTATTAATAATATAGGCAAGCTAATTTTCAAGATAAAATGATACAGAATGATTTACTGAGCATTTCTTCATTCACTAGCCATGGTTCTACTTATCACTGAGTGCAGTTTTTTCCTTTTCATGTAATGGAGGTCTCTTTATTATATTCTTCATGGAATACTCTCAAAAGAAATACTGTTTATAATGCACTGCATGTTCAGTAAGAGCTAACTTGTGTGGAAGCATTAATCTTAAAATCGCACAAACAATGTAAACAAGCCCCAAATGAAAACAGAACATATGACAGTAGAAATAATATTTGTTTGTTTGTGTCTTTCGACTTTTCCCGGTTAGGGGTCGCCACAGCGGAACTCTGGTCCGCTAATGATTGGCAGTAGATTTTTACGTACTGACTTGCCAGGCCTAACGTACAACCTTCACTGAAGGAACACCCATTCACGCATGTTGTCACACAGAAGACGCTCTAACTGAGAATCGAACGGGCCACGTCTAACTGTGAGGTGACAACGCAACTGCAGCACCACCACCGCAGTGACAGTAGAAATAATATGATGAATGTTTTTATCTGAAAAATTAACAGGAAAGCAGTGCAAGGACATGCATGTTTCTGCATTAGAGCTGCTGATGTCCCAATCTTACTTTAAGCTATTCTGATGCCTCCTTCAGGAAAATCTTGAAGCGCTTTCTGTGCCTGAGAATATACCTTAACCCTAGACACAGGATGGAAAATAATATTATTCCATTAAAATATTCACAGTCTCTATTTACTAGAGAGGATTTTATCATGACAAATATGTTACAGCACTGCAAGATGTCTGTGTATTTCAGTATCTGTGCAACAGCCATAATATGCAAATTAAATGTGAAGATTAACATGCAGGTGTGTCAGGCAGTAAATACTGTATTCAGGGTTATGTGAGGTGAAAGCTTGATGAATCCAACATCACCAGTTCACAGTTCTCCAAAGCTAAACAAATTAGCTGATTGCTGATTTTGCAAAGACAGATAAATGAAAACTGTTTCTAAGCAGGTAACACCACAGTCCACATATCTTCTATTTAAACAATTAAACTCCAAGGGCACACATCCATGAAGACTAGTTTTCTTACTTCCCCGAGGTTGTCCAGCTTCAGAGCTGTGATACTTAAGTTGCAGTAATATGGATATGTGAGGATTTCTACCTAGGCTTTGCAGGGTGACTTGTTTCTTCAAAAACAAATTTATGCACCTATGTTAAATGCAGAAACAAATCAGTTTAGTCACTTTAAATCAGTGTGAAGTACTTCTGTAATGTTAAATTCAACAGAGCAGGTTGAGTGTCAATAACATTTCCAGCACTCCATTCAACTGAATCTAATAAATGAAAAGCCTTAGTTTTTATATAAAACACTGTGGGTATATATAATTTCTTAAAGTGTGCACTTAGCCTCTAAACCTTCCAGATTTTCTCAGAATTTCCATCTTTATGCTTCACATTTTTGGTCTGTTTCTCATAAAATTTGTGTTTTTTTGGCAAATCTTTGAAGATTGATGTCACTAAATAATTTCGTGTTTGAGCTTCAAACTGCATATCCTTTGAAAATGCATGCTTAGCAACTTTCTAAGTATATAATAATTTAAATAACAATATAATTTAAAATCTGTCCCTGATTTTGGGTTTTTATACCCCCATTATTTTTGGCTTTGTCCAGATTTATAGCAGTTATAGGTCGAGAGGTGTGACGTACAATGTGCTGTAAGGAATCGGCCAGGAATTTAACAAACAGCAGGCTCAAGAAAAAAAGGTAATGATCCTGACGGAAGTAAAATGTCTTCCTCCTTCTTTTGTCTCCTTTTCTTACTGCCTTTGATTTAAACTTAAAACAGTCTGCACTAACTTGTGGCATTTGTCTAGTTTCTAGAAGGCAGCAGTGAACTGTGAGGTTTAGAAGTGCATTCGTTTTATGGACAAAAACCAAAATACATGAAGCAGAGGAAGAGGTTTAGTAAAAGGAATATATTACCAATATAACTTAAAAATACTGTTGGGGGTCAAATTCTGATTAAAAATCAACTTTTCGTCTGTAGCATCAGTAAATGTTTGGTGAAAAGCTGTGAAACCATTTGCTCAGTCTGAGGCATTCTTCCTAGCATAAGAAATGCAGGGTTCCATGACACCCTGGAAGAATAGAACATGGATACCATTACAGTTGTCCAGATCAACTTTGAAAGATGCCAGTAATGTTAAACAAAAAAAAATGGAAGCATAAAGACTAAAAAAACATAATTCCAAATAAACTGGGACCCCTTATTTTCAACATCTTCACTAACGACTTCTATACCTCTTGCTATCACTCCTCTCTCATTCAGTATGCTGATGATTATACACTCATCTCATCTTCTGAAAGTAGCTCTTAACTTCTCACTCTTACCCAAAACTCTTTCCTCTCTGTTGAAAGATGGCTCACTGAAAATCAGATTATTTTAAATCCTAAAAAGACTAAACTTTTACTCTTTCTCCCAATATCACTATCACATCTCAAAACCACTTTTACCATCTCATCCTTAAATAAACCATCATTAATGTAGAATCCTGCACAAAGCTACTTGGAATGATAATAGACGATCAATTAAAATTTTACCTCCATGTCCAACAATCCATTAAAAAAACAAACCAAAACTGGGTCTTCTTTATAGGAACAAAGGACTCTCCTTGGCTCAAGCTTATCTACTTCCAAGCCTTCTCTATGCTGCTCCAATCCTTACAAAAGTTCAATCTTCCTTACTTACCAAGCTAGGACAGACATACAATAAAATTGCAAAATTTGCTGTAAACCTACTACATACCTTTCACAACTGCTTGGCACTAAAGAAACTTCAGTGGTTTGAATTACCCCCATCAACTTCGACTTTCACAACTCCACATGACTCACTTCTTATTCAAGAAAACTTCAGCCTGCACCTCCCTATCCAAACTTGTGTCATACTACACCCCTACCCACCCACTCCGTAGCACAAACCAACTTCTTGTACAAATATACAAACCCAATACACCTATCGGTAAGGTATTATACAAATATTCAGTATCTCATATTTGGAACAAACTCCCACTCAACATAAAATACATTACACACTCCAATGGTTTCAAAAAAGAACTAAAACGGTCTATAGTTAAATCATGGCTATACCCTTGTCATGACTCCACATAATCCCTTACCTCTTCCTTCTGCTCCTAATTTCTTGATCTGCTACTTTCACCTGCAAACCACGTTCATAATGTTAAAGCTTAAACAGCTTTACTCCCTATTTCTTATGTAATATCAATATGTATATATATTTCTCATTTGTTGGTTTATTGTATGCAACATAAATATGTTTATCATTTTTTTCTCATTGATTTCTCAAATTTGTAAGCTGTTATATATTTTCTTTATCTCACTTTTTGTCTTTTGGTTTATTTTTTTACATTGCATATTTTTATATAATTGTATAAGTATTTGGAGCTTTTCTCCTTGGGTCTCCACTGAAAATGGGCTTGAGCTAAGTGGATCCAACCCGGTTAACAAATGTCGAATAAATAATAAATAGTAAGTAATACCTTTATTCCAAGGTGGCACAGCCTTAAAGAAAGAAAAAATAAATAAAAATGAGGGGCGTGGGGTGTAGACTCCATGTGGAGATATTGGGAACATTCCCCTTGTAACTGTAAGTTCTTAGTACAAAAAAACTTTAAAAAGATTCACTTGGTATTTGAAAGTCACAGGAAGGTTATAACGCAGTAATGTGGTGAATTTCCTATGTACAGAAAATATCAGAGAGTTGTTCTAATACACAGCTAGTTTATACTGCATATTAAGTCATAGCTTCTACATGTTCTTACTTTGTTGTAGGAAGCAGGTACTTTAAATAAATGCATCAGTGTGGATATATACGGTAGTGCAGACTACAAGAAAAATGTTATATACCATTAAAATAGTCACATTTTCTATTTACTAGAGATGTTTTTATTATGACAAATATGATTAAACAGTAGAAGACATCTAATATCTTTAAGTATTTATGCAGTGTCTATAATATACAAATTTTCCTGTGCAGTTTAATGCACAGCTGTTTCAGACAATGAATATAGTATTCAGGATTATGTGAGTTGATTACACTCAGTGCTCAAAATTATGGATTTGATTTTTAGCATTTGACCTTTCCTGCTTTGGTCATATGAGATGTAGGTACTGGTAAAATTTCCAGGCAAACATCTGTCATGTTACAGCAATGATAATACAATGAGAAGCAGAGTTTCAGTAAATATGGTCAGCCTGCAGGACAAGGGCAAATCTATAGCCAAGACAGTGTACAAAGTAAACAAAGAAATCTTCACTAATAATCTGTTGTATAGAATTCCAAATATAGAAGGTTGGGTGAATAAAGGTGTAGCATCTATATGAAAGAATGGCCAAGACAGTTTTAAAAAGAATCTAGTATGAATAAATTCAAGCAACACAATATGGACAGGGTATTTGTGCATTGCAGGGAGTTGATCATGCAGGAACAGTATAGAAATGAGATAAATGGTTAAAAACTGATTAAACAAAATATGTAGATAATATCTTGATATTCTAGCCAGTACTAATGATCCTGAACTATTTTAAGTAATTAGCATGTTTTTCTATTTTCCTGCAAAATTCGGTGGTACCTCCCAAAACTGCTAATGCAATATTGCTTTTCAGTTAAGGCTGCATCATAAATTCAGTCTATAACCTCATAATAAGACATCATTTTGATTTCCCATTCACTTCAGATTTATTTTATTTTATTTTTATTTATTTAACATCTGTTTACCTGGATGGTCTGACTGGTGGGAACCGATTTTCAGTGGAGGCCCAGAGAGAAATGTTCCATACACAATTAAAAATGTTTAGAGAAAAATAGAAGTTGTATACAACATAAAAATCATACACATCTTAAAGTACATTTCGTTACATGGAATAAAATGTTTAAAGTAAAAGTAAGGAACATTGAGTTATATAGTTTAAATGTTTAGAAAGTAAAAGTAGCTTTGATTGAGTCTAATAAGTAAATTAAAATAATTCAAACAATGTGAGGGTTATGTACAGAAACAACAAGTACATACGCTGCAATAATCTAAGCAGTGGGAGAGTTATTTACAGGAACAACTGTTAGAGTGGTGGCAGGTCACCTAAGTGACTAGTAAGTAATGTAGGGGAGAAAGTAAGACTGGAGATTAGAATAGATGGGAGGGGAGTTGTGAGAAAAAGGACAAGAGTAGTGACTAGACAAGACGGCAGGGGAAGAAGGAGGAGATACTGGACAGAGGTAGAGCAGGGATGAAATGTAAGGTAGGTATATGAAAAGAAATTAGAGGGATGTATTGTTGCAGAAGATGAAGTGAGAGAAAGTTGGTAAGCAAGTGGATAACTATGGGGACATGGACTGACATAGGGTGAGTGGGCTAATCCAGATGACAAGGGAAGACTTTTACTTGTTTTTTAAAGTGTATTGAGTCAGGAGCAGTTATTATGGGCTGAGGATAGAATTCCATATTTTGAAGATGTAGTTAGAGAAAAGAGAGTCCCCGGATTTGTTGTTTGATTTGGAAATTTGTAATAAGGATTTCTTAAAGGATTGAAGTGGACTGGTGCTAGTATATGGTGGGTGCACTGGTTGAAGGGCTGGTGTGTTTTCAGGTTGGTATGCCAGTTTGTGTGTGAGGGTGAGATGAGTGAAAGTTAAATAATGGGGTAGTTCTAGCCAATTTATTTGTTGTAGCATGGAGCAGTGGTAGGACCTATGTGGGGAATTAGTAGCAAATGTGGCTATTTTATTATAGCAGATTTCAAGCTTGGTTAGATCCATTTTACTAATGTTATTGAAGATAGGAGAAGCAGATAGAATGGTGGAGAGAAGTTGAGTTCTGGCTATTGTCTGTTTTGTGTTGCTAGTTAGGAAAAGCTTGATTCTATACAATTGGTGGGGGGGGCACAGTGGTGCAGCAGTTAGCATTGTTACCTCACAACAAGAGGTTCTCTGGTTCAATTCTCAGCTTGCGTGACTTCTGTGAGGAGTCTGCATGTCCTCCCTGCAGTCACGTGGGTTTCCTCAGGCTGCTCCAGTTTCCTCCCACATTTCAAAGACATGCAGTAGGCGGATTGGACACTCTAAATTGGTCATAGGTGAGAGTGTGTGTGCGACTGAGTGTACAAATAAACTACCGTGGCAGGGTTACACACCCGGTGGTATAAAACCTTGGCTCAAGGTGATTGTCACTGCTGAAGTGACACCCCAACCCCATGTACAAAACGGGAAAAGGAGTTGAGGATGGATGGATGGATGGATGGATGGATGGATGGATGGATGGAGTTTAGTTTGAGTTACAGCTGATATCACAGTGTTGTTTGAGGAAAGTATTTGGAAAGGGGTAGGGATATCCCATAATCTGCTGGGGTGAAAGAGCATCAGTTTAGTTTTGGAAGGGTTCAGAATTAACTGTGAACCAGATAGCCATGCTTTGACAGATAAAAAGGACTGTTGCGTTGTGGTAACTCGTTGTTTTAGGGAAGGCACAGTGCAGGCCAGAGTGGAGTCATCTGTGTATTGAATGATGGAGGATTGGGGAGTAGAAGAATGGAGATGGTTGGCAAAAATAGATAAAAGCAGGAGACCTAGAACTGAGCCTTGGGGGACCCCCCATGTTGACAAGCAGTAGGGTTGAGAGCTCTTGTTGCTATTTGACAGCTTACTGTCGGCTAGATAAGTAGCTATGGGACCATGTTAGAGTAGAGTGGCTAGGGTTTAATGAGGAAAGTTCATCAAGAAGTTTCTGATGGGAAACAGTATCAAAGGCTTTGGATAGATCCAAAAAGTTGGAGGAGACAAGCTTTCCATTATTTCTATGTTGGTTTATGGTATTAGCAAACCTTAGAAGGGCAGTTGTGGTACTGTGATTCGGGCAGAAGCCATGCTGAGTGTTAGATATGAAGTTTTTGGATAATAGGTAATTTAAAAGTTGCATGTGGATACATTTTTTCTAAAATTTTGGAAAGGGGTGGTAAGATAACAATGGATCTATAGTTAGAGAACTCAGTTGAGTTGCCACCTTTGTGCAGAGGGATAATATAAATATTTTCCAGCTTGAGGCGATATAGTGTTCTAAGATAGAGTGGTTGATCAGAATACTTATAGGACAGGTAATAGCACTGGGTGCTATTTTTAGGAATTCTGTAGGAAGGTTGTCTGTGGCAAGGGTGGTAGGTTTAAGTTTAGAGAGTATTTTTTCATGGTAAAGGTAGTAAAGAATGTGTTAAGCTGTGTAGCAATACTGTTACTATATTTGATGGGGTGAATGTCTGGGGTGAAGGAGTTTATTAATGGTGGACCAGAATTTTTCAGGGTTATTGTGGTGCTTTTGCAATATGTGTTTTATTTTTGTCTTGTTTGACTTGGGACTTGGATTTATTATTGATCTAGGTTACCTTGATTTTTGGTCGAATGGCAGATTGCCCAGGCTTTGTCTCTTTGTTTGCAAAGTTTTTATTATCTTTTGTTAACCAAGGTGCAGAGTTAGATTTTATTCTTATAGTTCTACTGGAAGCTTGCCTGTTTAGTATATTGAGGAATGTGGTGTTGAAGTATTGTACAGCTGTATCAAGAGGAAGAATTCTGAGCGAAGACCAGTCACAGAATTGTAAAAGTGAAATAAATATCTGAGCATTGAAGTTCTTTTTGTTGCAAATTTAATGAAAGAAGGTTTATGTGGGGGATGGGGTTAATAGGATGTCGTAGGTGGGGAGATGATCACTAATAGTAATGGGGAAGCACCCTGATTGGAAGGCTAAAGAAAGTTTGTTGGTAAGACTCCAATCTAAGATTGTTTTTGATGGCTTTGTCAGTTCTTGTTGCGGTTTGGATTACCTGTGAAAAAACATGCAGGTTGATGAAATCAGTGGAACTGTCAAAGTTATAAGAGTCTGAGTCAGTGCTGAAGTCACACATATGATGGTTTCTTATGAGAAAGTTAAAGATATTCATTGAAGTAGTTCCTCAATTATGTTAAGGTTGTCACAGGGCGAATATAAGTGGCAATTATTGTTAGGTTTCTATTGCTGTTGATTTTGAGCTTGGTAATTAGAATTTCACCATTACCAAATGCAGGCGTGTTTGGTTGTATGAGCTCTAATTGTAAGTTTTACTTATACATTATGGCAGTACCCTGAATTAGTACTTTCTTTGAGTGTTTCTGTAGATACTGTCAGCACATTATTTTCATAAACATCTTTGATTTTTGATAGCTATAAGTTCTTAACTAAATATATATGGTATTTTCAGCACACCATATGACCCCCTGACAAGACAAAGCAATTCTTCCGGCAGCACAATTGTCTGTATAGATATAAATTTTATGATAATAACTTTGCAAAGAAGCAAAAACTCTATTCATCTGAAGCATCAATAATAATGTCTCAACAATTAAATTAAAATAAAAAGAGCACTGTTTTAAATTCCACATTAAAATAAATAGATGATATATCTTATATTCTAAACTGTCCCTGGGATGTAGAAACATCACTTGAGTCAAATCTGTGAAGCTAATCAGCAATGTAAGAGGAGGCAATTAGCAAAATGACAAGTAAAGAAGGAAATTACTGTTGTAAACTGCACTGCATATGAATGGAGGAGCATACTGTGACTCCAATCATGTGACTTGTGAATCCCAGCAGTGAACATGCAGCATGTAATATGAATGGAGGAGCATACTGTGACTCCAGTCATGTGACTTGTGAATCCCAGCAGTGAACATGCAGTATGTGATATGAATGGAGGAGCATACTGTGACTCCAATCATGTGACCTGTGAATCCCAGCAGTGAACATGCAGCATGTGATATGAATGGAGGAGCATACTGTGACTCCAGTCATGTGACCTGTGAATCCCAGCAGTAAACATGCAGCATGTATATGCTTATATGTGTCCACATGTGCATAGTCACTCCACTATGAAAACTGCTTTGAACGCATAATAAGGGCCTACCAGTTTATTTCTTACAAATGCGGAAACACGTGCATAGGACAATTGGAAAAGGGGAAGAGCAAGCACAGAAATACACAAACGGAGACAGGAAAGAAAAAACTGGGATGGTGATGAGAAAAAAGGGCATTTTTATGGGGATAGGTGCCCATTTAGGATAGGCAGAGAGGGAAGGAAGTAAAGGGAATGTCAGGGCAAAAAAGATGGCATAGAGATGGTAGTGGGTGCAGGCAAACACAGAATACAGACAAAGACTGCAGGGGAGGTGTTGGCAGAAAAAGGGGGCATACAATGTATAGACAAAGATGGAGGACATTTAGTGATAGAGAGGACAGGAATACAACCAGAGGAGGGAAGTGAAACACATTAAAGGGCAATGTCACGATGGGGGGGATAGATGGACTGACAGCTCCTTTTCACTCTGCTGAGGGCAGCAGTCAGTAGTTGTGCCCCTGTTGGCATGCTGGGAAGGACCAGGCAGTGGTGCAACTCTGCTAGTCACACAAGAATGTTTCCAAGTGACCAGTGCAGTATTAAGCTACCAGTTCACCCCTGCCATCAACACTTCCTCCATCTCCTGCCAGGTAACATACTGGGACCTACCAGTTGCATCCCTAGAAAGTGTGGTAACACAATTCTCAATGGGAACAGGAGACTACTGACAGCCTCAGTGAACCCTCCACATTGGCTGTACAGGATGAACTATGACATCAGTAAAAAAGGGGTCTATATTAAATCAGCAAATGCTTAAAAAAGTGAACGCTGATTTATCGACCCCATGTAAGCGAAATTTCCAATCCCGAACACTGAGAACAGAGATTTTTTTTTCAGGGAAAAAAATCGCTGTTCCAAAGAAGAAGAAAAAAATTTTTAAAACATTACATAAAGTGAGGGGCTGTTCCCCCCACACCCCCTACTTAAATATACCAATTACGAGATCGCACTGCAGTGATGAAAATGGCAAACTAACGAAGGCGGCCAAGCGATTTCTTTCCCAGTTTCAGTATTTTGCCGTTTCATGCTTTCAAGTTCCATTAAGACGCATTCAAAAGAATTCATCTTCGATCATATAACAGGGAACCTAAAAAGGCAGCCCTGGTCCTGAAGGCAAGTGAAGACCCAGCAAGAGATGGCTGGGCAGGTTGATGATATGGCAAATGCTGAAACATCACAGACACAGCTGTGGCTGACTATGCATAAAACAGTGACATAAAAGAAGAGACACAAGACAAAAAAAATCAAATAAATATACAAATGAAGGACAGAGAAATAGAGAGAGAGAAAGAGAGAGAGAGAGAGAGAGAGAGATACAAAATAGTAGAGAAAAACATCAGTACCAGGTCTGTGTATGACTATCAGGCATAGAAGTAGTGAAAGAAATACATTTTTTTAGGTACATACCAGCAATATGGGGAATATATCTAACTATGCAGACTTATGGGATAAGATGCAAGTGCAGGAAATGGGTCATGTAGGTCATTACACTTACCCCCGTGTATATGAGGGACCACAATGTTATGTGGTGCTCTGGTGGACAGCAAGGGCCAGAGACAGTGTTAGAGGATGCCCTTACTGCTATGTACTATGGGAAAAGAACAAAGAAAAGCATGTCATACATGGCTGACTGTGCAGTAGTTGCAGGACAACTTGTTGGTCTTGCCAGTATGACGTAGCAATCACAGCAAATCCTGTGGCCTAAAATTAGGCAGCTGTCAGCTATGATACATGCCAGCCAGTAGTACAGGACAGAGCAGGCATAAAATTAGCATACACTGGCCAAACATAAGTGTCATTGCCATGGGCCTTGTTTTTGTACACTGTATTCAAAATGTAAAGGAATTTGAATATTGTTCCATGTAGACCTGGTAGGGCTGTGGCAGGGCACAAATGAGCAGTAGGTGAGCTAATTCACCATTGTCTGTGAAAGGGCATGGATCTTGGCATGGAATAAGGCCAAGCCATGCCAGACATAGGATCCTTATCCTGATAGTGTACACCTCTGACCATCTGGGTGTGGAGGGGAACAGCACCTTTGTCTGCTTAGACATTGCAGGCACATCCAGAGGTGTGTGTTCCTGTTGGCAGTGGGTGTTATTTGTAATCTCAACATACTACTAATTAAGGAAATCTGTTGCTAAGACATTTATATGTAGTTATAATAATAAAATTATGTACTTACATCAACATTTTGAGAGATGCTCTTAAAGAGAAGTTTGTTCTTCTCATTCTACTCATAAGCTAAAAATGTTTTCAATAAAAGTAAAATGTACATGAAAAGTATGCCCTTCAATTGCCATAGAAGTTATGAATTACATTACAGTAAAATGGACCATTCATCCATATTTCCTGTAGAACTCAGGAATACACTTCCTGACTTTTTCTTTCCATTGGTGTAGAAGGTTGAGGTGGCTCCTCCTGTAGTCACTTTAGTGGTTGCTGCACTATTCACTAGAGTATGTGATGCCAGATGGTGTCATTTTCATCATGGAAAGACAGCACTAGACACCCTCCTTCTACTAGGGACTCTTATAAAAGTTATGTACCTGGCACGCCAGGTGGTCTATGTATATAATGTACAGAAAGGTTCTACTTTCCCTTGAACACCTCCTGGGAGCCCTGCCACACTCATTGCCTTCACAAGCCACAGCCATTTCACAGGTCACAGACCAGAGGAATATGGTAGCCCATTCATAATGATGTATGTTGCTGCTGTGTGATACACAACAGACACAAATGCAACACAGTAGGTCAAGATGCCCCCACACAGATGAATATAAATGTATAGCATAACAGGATAGTGGTTGTGTGTGACTGGTTTGTTGATGTGATTACGTACACCTCAGAGAACCCATATCTTGCTACAGTATTGCTCTTTAGTTCCTTTAATGGTCACAGGAAAAAATGTAAATAACTCCATGTGTCCACTGAGGTCAATGACCCCCCTCACATGTGCATGATGTGCTTTGCAGCTATTCATGCTTGAGTACAATCAAGAGTGAGCCTCATAACACAGCCTTGGTCTGCTGCACAGTGAGAAAAAAGTGTGATTCAGCAACATTTATCTAAACCTGGATCATTAGCATAACTGCAGTCTAATAAATATAGCCAAAGCCATCAAAGTGCTTACTAATCTATACAGTTTTCAACACTTTTGCAAAGGGACTGAAGAAGAGAACATTCACAACACAAGGTGCTCATGTGCTGTCATACAGTATAGGCATCAACATTCCTGTAGCTGGTCATTTTCCACCCCTGGTGGACAGTTCTACCATGGGATCATCATGAGATGGCTAGGTCTTGTAGCACCACCTCCTGCATGCTTAATACCAGTACTAAGGGCTCTGAAGCATACTGTGGATGCAGATAGGGATGAAGTATATGTTTTGGATCTACAAGTGACAAATCCTCCTGTTCACACTTACAAAGCACATCATCTTCTGTACCATCTGTGGTTCATGCCATTAATGTTCTTGGGGAATATTGCACCTGTGGATGGGAATGTGCATGGTCAGTGCACATATCTCCTGAAGGTGTGCTAGACCACTCCTTAAGATAAATGCACAGTTCAACATATTCTGCAGGAGAAACACACACACACACACACACACACACACACACACACACACACACACGCGCGCGCACACATCTTCACCGGTGCAAATGATGTCAGCTATGCCTTTCCCTCACCACTCTTACAATGGTAGTCTGTGTCTGATGTACAGCATGACTTACTGCAACCCCTAGCATGATTTTGTGGTCTCTGTTTGTTCACCAGGAGTTTTTGTCATACAGCTGCATTGGTGTTTGTGACTCATAGCATGGTTTTTATTCATTTCTGCATTTATTTACCACATTGTTTAGTCTCATTTGCATTTACCATCACCCACATTATAATAATCATATTGCTCATTTCAATCTCATTATATGGTGATTTGCATTCTATGCATGCTGCAATATTTCACTGCTTAGCACAACTGCACTGTGTCTCACTGTCTCTGAATATCCCCCACCCTATGTGCTGCTGATTATTGTGAAATCCCATGTTTTGCAATGCAATGTTTGTTTTTGAATCACAGTCTATATGTTCTAGAGGGCAGGGATATAGCTAAACAGAAGCCCTTATGACTCAAATTAAAGATTATATATCTCTTTGTCTGCTATCAAAAACATATATTAACAAAATGCTTAAGACTCGTATGAAAAGATAATAAAATGAATACATAAAAAAACTTCTGCACAACATGAATGACTACAAAAATGGGATTTTACTTAGATGGCCACACCCATATAGGAGGGTGCATTCTGAACTCATACTACCTCCCCATCAGAACAGGCAAGTAACGGGGGGGGGGTGGCCAAGATGCCAGTCTGATAGCAGCAGAAATCCATAGCTCTGCTTAGATTTTAATATCCTGACAGGAAATATACTTTAACTTTTAGAAAACTCTAACTAAAAGTATACTAAAAGTTAGATTAACATAGACTCTTTATTATTTTCTAAATATTAATACATAGTCAAGAGAATTCTTTAATTATTCCTGTCAAGAAGTTTTCTACTGGAGATCTCAACATGAGCAACTCGAAGAACCCACACCAGGAGAGTGCAGTGAAGAAAGAACTACATCTTATAACAACAAACATCCAAGAACTGTCACTAAAAACATGAGCAACATGAAGAACCCACACCAGGAGAGTACAGTGAAGAAAGAACTACATCTTATAATAACAAACATCCAAGAACTGTCACTAAAAACATGAGCAACATGAAGAACCCACACCAGGAGAGTGCAGTGAAGAAAGAACTACATCTTATAACAACAAACATCCAAGAACTGTCACTAAAAACATGAGCAACATGAAGAACCCACAGCAGGAGAGTGCAGTGAAGAAAGAACTACATCTTATAACAACAAACATCCAAGAACTGTCACTAAAAACATGAGCAACATGAAGAACCCACAGCAGGAGAGTGCAGTGAAGAAAGAACTACATCTTATAATAACAAACATCCAAGAACTGTCACTAAAAACATGAGCAACGTGAAGAACCCACACCAGGAGAGTGCAGTGAAGAAAGAACTACATCTTATAATAACAAACATCCAAGAACTGTCACTAAAAACATGAGCAACGTGAAGAACCCACACCAGGAGAGTGCAGTGAAGAAAGAACTACATCTTATAACAACAAACATCCAAGAACTGTCACTAAAAACATGAGCAACATGAAGAACCCACACCAGGAGAGTGCAGTGAAGAAAGAACTACATCTTATAACAACAAACATCCAAGAACTGTCACTAAAAACATGAGCAACATGAAGAACCCACACCAGGAGAGTGCAGTGAAGAAAGAACTACATCTTATAATAACAAACATCCAAGAACTGTCACTAAAAACATGAGCAACATGAAGAACCCACACCAGGAGAGTGCAGTGAAGAAAGAACTACATCTTATAACAACAAACATCCAAGAACTGTCACTAAAAACATGAGCAACATGAAGAACCCACAGCAGGAGAGTGCAGTGAAGAAAGAACTACATCTTATAACAACAAACATCCAAGAACTGTCACTAAAAACATGAGCAACATGAAGAACCCACACCAGGAGAGTGCAGTGAAGAAAGAACTACATCTTATAATAACAAACATCCAAGAACTGTCACTAAAAACATGAGCAACGTGAAGAACCCACACCAGGAGAGTGCAGTGAAGAAAGAACTACATCTTATAATAACAAACATCCAAGAACTGTCACTAAAAACATGAGCAACGTGAAGAGCCCACACCAGGAGAGTGCAGTGAAGAAAGAACTACATCTTATAATAACAAACATCCTAGAACTGTCACTAAAAACATGAGCAACGTGAAGAACCCACAGCAGGAGAGTGCAGTGAAGAAAGAACTACATCTTATAATAACAAACATCCAAGAACTGTCACTAAAAACATGAGCAACATGAAGAACCCACAGCAGGAGAGTGCAGTGAAGAAAGAACTACATCTTATAACAACAAACATCCAAGAACTGTCACTAAAAACATGAGCAACATGAAGAACCCACAGCAGGAGAGTGCAGTGAAGAAAGAACTACATCTTATAACAACAAACATCCAAGAACTGTCACTAAAAACATGAGCAACGTGAAGAACCCACACCAGGAGAGTGCAGTGAAGAAAGAACTACATCTTATAATAACAAACATCCAAGAACTGTCACTAAAAACATGAGCAACGTGAAGAACCCACACCAGGAGAGTGCAGTGAAGAAAGAACTACATCTTATAATGACAAACATCCAAGAACTGTCACTAAAAACATGAGCAACGTGAAGAAGCCACACCAGGAGAGTGCAGTGAAGAAAGAACTACATCTTATAATAACAAACATCCAAGAACTGTCACTAAAAATGGACAAATTAGAAAACAAAATGGATATCATCAAACAAGAATGTAGTAAACAACTTGAACTTCTAAATGGAATAGTAAAAAAACAATCTGTACAGATTCTTGCCTTAGAGGAAACAGTAACTGACCTGGATACTAGAATAACAGAAAATGAACATCACAATGAATTTCTTCTGAAACAAAACACCAGGCTGATTGAGAAACTGGAAGACCTTGAAAGTAGATCAAGGAGAAATAACATAAGAATATATGGAATTCCTGAGAAAGAAGAGGGTGCTAACATGATTCAATTCCTCAATAAGTGGTTTTCATCAACACTAAACATGCCTGAATCCCTTTCTTTTGGAATTGAGAGGGTTCATCGGTCCCTGGCAAATCCAGCTTCATCTCTGAGTTCATCTAAACCCAGGTCTATAATAGATTTCTTTCCTCACAAGACAAGGACTTAGTGCTGAAATCAGCTTGGACTAATTCCCATATCAAGATGGGTGAAAAAGTTATTCATTTTGACAATGACTACACCTCTACAGTCATATGCAGAAGAAAGAAGCGTGTTCTTCTAATTAAGTCCTTGAAAAAAGCCAATATTAAAGCTCAAATTCTTTTTCCTACAAGAATAAAAATCACTGTGCTAGAAGGAGTGAAGAGCTTTGATTCCCTACAAGAAGCAGTAGAATTTATCCAAAAGAAGAAAATACTGTCAGACATAGAAGAAATGGAATGGTCATCCCAGAGTTTGAAGAGACAGGCAACAAAAAATGGATGGTCAGTGAAGGAAAGAGCAAACAAAACTAAGAAACTAAAGGACAAATTAATAAATTCCTTCTAATTTTAAATGCTTTGTTTTATGAATCATAATATATTTGATTCTGGAAAGTCTCTATGCTGTAAGGTAATGTGAATCATTTTTATTATTAACTTTCTCTTTGCCTTTCTATATCTACTTCTAATTGCATATATTACTAAGTATTTAAATAACATTCCCTCTCTCTCTCTTCTTTCTTCCTGCTCTTTTTTTACCAATTTTCCTTTTCTCTCTTTTCCCCATTATAAGTGCTTTACATACTTTTCCCTTTTAAATAACTACAAATGATGTATGTCTTCTAATTCTTCAGTAATAGTATAATTTGACTTAATACCAAAGTGCATTTTTTTAAGTGGGTCAGTGGTGGGGTAACAAGGTGTTTCTGATTAGTGTTTCTAACTAGATGTTTTAGACTCTCTGTTTAAATAAATTTAAACATTAATATGGTACATTAATGGTGTTATAGCTAAATCGAAGTTTTTATATATATATATATATATATATATATATATATATATATGTATATACATATATATACTAGGTTCCTTTTTTTCTGGTTAACTGGTGGGTAAATGATTGAAATGTTATAATCTGATTTCTGATTTGAGGTAGCTGTTGTTATTTCTAAATAGCTGTTTTTATATGAAAGGGTTAATTTTTTCATGATGTTGATGTTTTGTGAGGAAACTGGTGGTCTGTGTGACTGTTCTCATTGTGGCGATTCATGACATGCATTGGCAAGGCAACTTGAGTGTTTTTTTTTTTTTTTTTTTTGCTTTCTGTAAACTCTAAAAGCTTCAAGATCTGAATTTCCCACCAAAATGCTTTTTTATATACTATATTCTAAGCGGAGATGGATAATTTGTGTCATATGGTATTGGAGAGTTGGTGGACGGATGGTTTAGTTAAATTTTTAACTCAACCAGAAACTTTATGTTTCATGTATGTGTTTGTAAATAGTTTTGGGTTTTTGAAAGTAGTGCTTAATACACATTATGCATCCATGATAAGTAAGTTTTCAGTAGATTTCAAGTCAACACTGAAGAAAGGTCTTTTAATTAGTAATAAGATATACATTATAGTCAATGGCTTATAAATGTTTATAATTAAATATTAATGGTTTGAATAATAATGTCAAAAGAGCTGGTTTACTTAAATATATCAAAATGCATAAAGCCCAAATCATCTTTTTACAGGAAACCCATCTATTAAAAAAAAGATCTACAGAAATGTATTCAATGACTATACCATTCTGGCTGATTCATGTTTTAAGACTAAGAGAAGGGGCTCTCTTATTCTATGGAAAATACTTATACTATGCCAAGAATTATTGATAAATTTTCAGATAATGATGGGATGCTAAGCATGGTTATTTTGGAAATCAGTAGGAAGTATTATACTTTGATTAATACATGCTGGATACCAGGACTGAGTACTAAATATGTTGACAAATATCTGGACCTGATTACTTTAAATGCAAAAGGGGAAATTATAGCAACAGGTGATTTTAACTGCCTATTATCAGGCAATGATACTTCTAAACATGGTAAACATCTGAAGCCAAGAAGTTAAATGACTTTACAGATCAGATGAACCTTAAAGATATACATGGTCTAAGAGAACATTATTCATTATTCTATACTCACTATTCATATCGGTTTGGTACACAAACAAACACTGATAAGGTCTTTGCATCAAATAATATATACTCTATAATGACGTGTCCACGTTAGGACCATAATGCTATAAACTTTACATTAACTACACGTACAGATGATTTAAGATTTCTACAGAGAATTCCTGCTTACATAACTAAGTTAAATGACTTTAGGGAATGGATAATAAAAGAAATAGACATGTTTATGGAAACAAATGATAATGGTGAAGTGACTGATACTATACTATGGGACACCTTTAAGTTTATATATATATGGTAGAATAAAATCTTAGTACCTTAAAAAAGGAGAGACCAGGACAAAGAACTTTTAGACTTACAAAAAACATAGACAAGATAAAAATGGATGCAAAACCAAATAAAGTAGCACATAATGAAATGACTAAGTTAAATCAAAAATACTTAGATGTTCTGAATCATAAGGTAGCCATAAACCTGTAAAAGTTGAAATTACAATCTTATGATGTAAATCTCAAATATCTACATAAAATAGTGGTAAGACCCAAAAAAATAAACAATCAAAATCTTATTAATGAGATTAAATATAAAAGTGATGGTTCAGTTAAGAGTACATCTAACTTAATGGGTATATTAGAAGTGTTCACAAACTACTATAAAGATATAAATAATAACACACCACTTTTGGAGACAGATAATGTAATAAATACTTTTATTCAAGAAAATATAACTACTAAGGTGTCAATGCAACAAAATAGCATATTAAATAAACAAATAACACTAACAGAAGTGAAAGAGCAAATTAAAAAAATAAAAGATAATAAAGTTCCAGGACTGGATGGAATTATTCCTGAACTATATAAGATTTTACCTGAATATATAATAAAGAAAATGATGAGTGCCTTTACTATGGTTAAGCAAAATGTATAACACCCCCATCATGGAAATACTCAATTATCTCTCCCATATTAAAACAAGGTAAGGACCCCAAATTTTGTGATTCATATAGGCCAATTTCATTGCTAAACACTGATTATAAAATTTTCATGACAATATTAGCTAATAGGATAAAGAAAATATTACCTAAGCGAATACATAATGATCAGACAGGGTTCATTCTTCATAAAAAAGTGCAAGATAACATTATTAAATTACTATCACTAATAGACATAGCATGCAAATACAAAAAACAACTAAGTATTATCAGCCTAGACATAGTAAAGGCTTTTGATTCTATTAGTTGGTCTTATCTACAAAGAATTCTGATTGGTTTTGAATTCTCCTCAGATTTTATCAACTTATTAATGAAAATTTATAGTGGGGCACAAGCTTATGTGAAAATAGGATCATGTCCACCCTCTCCACTAGAAATCATCAAGGGAACTAGACAAGGTTGTCTGCTGTCACCATTATTGTTTGCTCTTTCAACGGAACATTTTGCTACATATATCAGAAACAAGCAAAGTATAAAAGGCTTTCAAATTAATAAGGACTATTGTCCTAAGATACAATTATTTGCTGCTATGTTGTTAATGTTGGGTGGTATTGATGGTTCTTTGCATGATGTTATAAATACCTTAAGCAAGTTTGAAATAATTTCAGAGCTTAAATTCAATCATAATAAATCCAAAACATTGCTAATTAATAAAAACCTAAGAGAGAATAGCCTGTTTAGTTGGGAGAATGATGTATTACAATATTTGGGTGTCAGTATAAAGAGTACATGGAAAGAGTCTGTTAAACTAAACTACAATAATTTAATAACCACCATTAGTGAACTAATCAAAAGATGGAATAAAATGTTCTTCACAATAGATAATGGGCTCTCTTTAATTAAAATGATAATTTTACCTAAAATTTTGTTTTATATACAGTCATTAATACTACCCCCTCCCAAAAACTTATTTAAAAAATTAGATTCCATAGGTTCATAAGTAGGTTCATAAGTTCATAGGTAGGTACTAGGCTATCGGCCCTGGGGCCTATACAAGTCCAGCCAAAAAGGTACCCTGGCTTTTGCCACCCAAGAAAATGATTTTCCTGTGCCACTGTCGAGCAGAGCCACAAAGGTGATCCCCGGGGTGAATTTCCTATTTCCCATCCAATCATCAAGATTTTTCTTGAAGAGTGCTAATGAGGAGCTCTGCTTGATATAGATAGGTAGTTTATTCCTGAGTATGGGAAGTCTCTGGGACACGAATCTATTCCACTGGCATGTTCTGTTTAATGTGGTGACAAGGTTTAGGTCCCTAGAGCGTGTAGCTTAGAGGGATTGGGATTTCTTTAAGTGGAGCATGTTGAAAAACTCTGGGTTTGACATAGCTTTGTATGTTAGGCAGAGATCACCTCTGAGTAGGCGATATGCGACGGAGTAAAGCTGGAGTTTTTTGAGACGGTCTGCGTAGGGTATCTGTTTGAGGCCAGTAATCTTCTTTGTGAGATATTTCTGTGGCCTTTCCAGTTGTTGTAGATGTCTTGTGAGGTACATACCAAAAGGGGCATTGTACTCTATAATGGGTGTAATGAGTGATGAGTAGAGGGGAACAATGACCTCTTTTTTTCTGGATGGGAAACTTTTTGTGATGAGGTGTGCCACATAGAAGGATTTCCTGACTACTGTGGCAATGTGATTATCAAAGGAGAAACTACTGTCCACCTGTGTCCCAAGGTCTCTTATCATACTTTCAGTGATAAGTATACTACCGCCTATGTTGTAGTTCATGGGTACAGAGTTTTTACCAAAGGGGATGACAATGCACTTTTTGGCATTGAGCTTGAGGCCATGGCTTTGACACCAGGCATCTGTCTCAGTGAGGCCCTTTTGTAGGATGTCCAGATCTTTAGGAGTTTCAATTATGGCTCCTAGTTTGCAGTCATCTGCGAACTTCATTAGCCAAAGACCGTCTGTGTTAGCCTGTACTTCAGAGAAGTAGATACCAAACAGGAGAGGACCCAGGACTGAACCCTGTGGTACTCCACTTGTCACTGGTCTGAAGTCAGATTTGGAGTCTGCTACTTTCACAGTGTGGGTTCTGTGAGTGAGCCAGTTGGCAACCCATCTTGTGACATAGGGATTTATACCTAGTTTAGTGAGTTTATCTATAATTCCAGAGTGGGAGATGGTGTCAAAAGCCTTGTCAAGATCTAGATAGGCTGTGTGAACCACCTTACCCTTGTCTACGGCTTTGATGACTGCTTCAAAGAAGTCTATCAGGTTTAGGAGACATGATCTGCCTTTTACAAACCCGAACTGGGTGGGATCCAGAGTTTGGAGATTATCAATATCTTTGTTTATAAGTTCCATGATGATATGTTCCATGGCCTTGCAGACCAGGCTCGTCAGGCTAATGGGGTGGTAGTTCCCGAGGTCCATGGTGGCTCCCCCCTTAAATTTTTATGGTTCCCCTTAAAACCTAGGATTGCATATAAATGGCACATTAGAGTTTGTAACAGTAATGGGATAGCATTCCCTAGCTTAGATCTTTATTCCAAATCAGTTATAATTAATGTAATATTACATTAGATCACACCTACCTATATATGGGTCTATGTTACATAGTCGAAGCTCCATAACTCTGAACACCTAATGGTCAAGCCCCCCTGCACACCTGACATAGGGGGCTGCACCCCAAAACCCCCCACTACTTAAATATACCAACTCTGAGATTGCACCACATTGAACAACATAGAAACCTCAGCTTATGGAGATTTCCATTCAAACACTCAAACTTTTATAAATTCGAACTTATGGTCTCTACCATATGTGCTTCGAACTTGTAAAGGTTTGACTACATGATAGGAATCCCCTATATATCTGGCTGGAAAAAAGTACATGCGATTCATATAACTGATGTCAGAGCTATAGAAAATCAGTTTAAGGAACAATATGGAATAAGGAAAGTTCATTGGCTTTTACATGAATTTTGTTTATTTAATAAGAAGTTTGATCATTTTTCTTATGGCATTAATCAAGTATTTCATAACTTTAAAACTATAATTGATTGTAATTACAACATTAAACAATTCCTGTTTCTTATATTCGCTATAGCATACTCCCCTGATTGCCTAGATTCTTTCAACATTAATGTGTTGCAAAAATGAAAGCTAAATAGCTTAATATTCTGGCATCTGTTTATTGAAAATAAGAGTATTAAACCACTAAACTCTCTTTTATGTAGTTTTTATAATAGTCAAGACAGCTGGTTATTTATACACTCATTACAGCAGTTTATAGAAAACAAAATGAGAGTATCAGTCACCCTAGAGACTGAATCTATACCTACTTTGATTCAGCTTTTTATTAGGTGTCTTGAAAATACAGATAATCAAAGATTAAGTATCTCACCTATCTATAAGATACTAAGAGGCGACACTCTAAAGTTTGACTCAGATTTTTGGAATTACTATGTAAAGATTAATGGAGAACAAATATCTGATGAATCCAAAAAAATTGTTATTGAATTCTACGTATGGTACCTCTTCTTCATTACATTGGAGATTATATACATGGAAATTTATGAATAGGAGTTTCTATACTCCACATAAAGTAAATCTTATACTCAAAAACAGTGAAAGTAAATGTTGAAAATGTTATGAATTACTAGAGGCCAACTGGGTTCACATGTTCATTGAATGTAGAAATGTTGTTAAATACTGGAAAGACTTCAGATATTTTGTAAAGGCTTTATGGTCTGATAAATGTCATATTTCTAACTCACTAATCCTATTCAATGTTCCTATACCTAATGTAATACCTAAATCTCAGATTCAGTTACTCTGGTCAATTCTTGCAATTGACAGAAAAGTTATTACTTTGAACTAGAAAAGTAAACAAGATTTGATGTTTAAAGATTTTATTAATTTAGCAAAAGTTGTTTGTAAAAAAAAAATGCAAACCATTTGTTATAGAACTCATAACATTACTCATAAATAAATAGCATAGCAAAATTGGAAAATCTTTTGAACAAATACTGATAATTTCTCATGTATAAAATGATTGTTTATCATGGATGAATGTAAATATTGTAAATAGTTTTGTTATTGTTTTATTGTATTTGTTATATGCACATTTGTGAATGTTTATAATGAAAACAAAAATGTTTTTGAAAAAAAGAACAGACTAGTAATTCTAATAGGTGAGGCACAGTTTACCATTGGAATGTCACCGTGCAATTGCACAGCTATGAAGTATTCGAACAACAGATGTTCGAATACTTCATGTGTGTGCAGGTTACATGAGCGAACGTCATTTTTGTGAATTGACTGTGCATTCGCAAATATAACGTTTGCTCATGTAAAGGGATTGTAGTACAGTGTGGTTAGGGAAATACATCCCTTTCCTCACTGTAGTGTGATCTCGGAGTTGGAATATTAAGTTGGGGGGTGTGGGGGTGCAGCCTACAGGATGTTAGGTTAGCTAGTTAGGGAGTTATGGGAAGGGTGGGATTGCTGTTAAGTGCTGAAAGTGTTGTGATCGACATTTTCAGCATTAACAGCTATTTTGCGACATTAGGGATGTTCGGTAATGTGTACTTTTGGTGAAACACTTTAGTAATAAGTACACTTTTTTTTTTTTTTTTTTTAATTTCAAGTTTATGATAGTAAACCATGAGGCACATTGGCATCTAGAAGTATATTTAGGGTCCATCTGTTTGCTTCCAAACAGTGGAAATTAAAAGGAAAGATGAATTAGATCAAAGTAGAGATTATGAGACAGTGACAAGTTCAATGAGCTCTCCATGAGAAGAACAGTCCTGTTTGAACCTAGAACCCAAATAATATTCATGGACCATTTTAGGAGTATCTCAAAAATTAACTGAACAAAGAGGCCATGAACAGTGAAGGAAGAGCAACAATGGATGTTTACATTGAGTATGTGTTTAGTTCACTTAAAGTGAGAAAAAAAAACTTACACAAATGCTGACTAATTACAAGTCTAAGATACAGTACTGATATTATGTTGGAATCAGACATCATTCATCTATTAGGATATTGAAACTATGCTGCTTCTAAAAGGGAAAAATATGCTACAAGTAATATCCTTTAATGGAGAGACTTTAAAATTAATCCTTTTTTTCTGAAAAAGTTACATCTGGAAAAAGCTTTATGACAAAAGATACTTGAGATAGTAGGAGATGCTCCACATTTTTGTTTTAAGAATGGGAAGTCACTTAAGCTGTGAAATAGTAAGGATAAAAGACAAGGTGTACAGATCTTTAAGAAAGGGACCTTTGCATGTCGAAAATGCACAACATGTCCATTCATTTGAGAAACAGAGGTTTAAACATCCTATTTTAGAGTATGAATTTAGACCCAGATTTTATTCAGATTGCAGTTGTAAATGTTTAGTCTGTCTTGCATTCTGTATTTTATGTGGGAGTTTTTATATAGGTAAGACTTGTAGGACACTTAGAGAAAGACTATTAGAACATGTTGACTACATAAGAAACAAGGGCATAACTAGTTATATAGCCATATTCAAGAGTTTAAGGGGCATTCCTTTAACTTTTTAATACTACAAATTATTCATGTTAACAAAAGAGGAGGTGATATGAATAATCAAATAGAAAAAGCTGAAACTAGATGGATAACATTATTGTAAGCTCATAGATCACTAGGATTAAATAGCTATGTCCCTTTAAAACCACTACTGAAGGAACGTACATTGTTTTATTGTCTTAACTGTTTTAATTGTTTTAATTTAATGTGTTTTAATTGATTGATGGTATTATAAAAAATGAGTGAGTGATATTTTTATATTGTCTGATGAAGTACCCAGAGAGGCATGAAAGTGCTTACCTCTATTAAAGTTTGAAACTACCTGAAGCCTTGGTTGTACCTGGATTTGCAGCTTGTTTACCGATATTATACTTTGGCTCCACAAAGTTATTTTATTCCAGGAACTTTACTGCCAGACACACCATGTTTGTGTTTAAAACTTTTTATTTTTGAGTGTTGTAGCAGACATGGCAAAGGGATTCGATGTAGATCTGGATTATGTACCTGAAACTACCAGAAGGCAAGAGCTGACTAATAGGTTGCATTGGCTAATGCATTTTAATGATAATCCACTTTTTGCTTTGAATTTGGGTGAGTCAGAATCGCAGAATGTATCAGATATGCCTCAGATGGAATTTTTTACTAGTAGACTTAAAAATATAGAAAATAAATTATATAGTTTAAAGCATTATCAATGGCAACGCCTATATTTGGAAGCATGTTTACATTTTAAAGTGATCCCTAGAGGCTTACGTGTTTTGAAAATGCCAACGTATGTACCTGTTTTTCCTAAGCTACTTTGTAAGTGTCAGGAACTGAACATAGAATTGAGTTTTAAATATATGCATTTGCTGATAATGTACTTCAAACCAATAGAGGACAGTTTATCCAATGAAATAGATTGTCTAATAAAGGAATTTGATTCCAAACCAGCTGCTGAGAAAAAATATGATGAAATTAATTGAAATTCTTACT
The DNA here is from genome assembly GCF_019279795.1 of Protopterus annectens. NCBI lineage: Eukaryota > Metazoa > Chordata > Ceratodontiformes > Protopteridae > Protopterus > Protopterus annectens. The sequence goes on along the minus strand of NC_056737.1, from coordinate 464,701,081 downwards.
AATGTGTCTATCTATGAGAATAAATTGAAATTGTTGAACAGTAAGAAGTTAAATCGAGACTACACCGATTTTGTAAAGGGACATATATTTGTCTGGCTGATTAATGCTAATGTGGCTAAGAGTGTGGTTACTAGAGTGGAATCCAATGATTGTACCCCTTCTACTTGTTCTAATATGACAACTTTAATAGAGACATCCCATTTAGATATACAACAAGCTTCTTCTAAATTTGATTTGAGCCAAGCAGATCGGCCCTCTGATGTAAGAGCATCAACATCACTGAATCCAGCTCGTACTTGTGAGTCAGGTGAAGGCAAAATGCTGAGGGCAAGAAGGAAGACATTACTGTCTGCTACAAACAGTACCATCCCTTTTCCCACGCTACCGGTTCCAATAAAAAGAATGGATTTATGGAACGAGAAGCGAAAGCAGTCACACAAAGTGGGTTCTCCGAAGAAAATGTCATGGAAACCAGTGAAAATACAAACTTAGTGTTTAATTTGTCCTCATGCTAATTAAAGGCTGAGCAGGTCAGTATACTTAATCTAGGATTGTCATATATACCAGCGAACAGATCTGACTTTACTGAAACTATGACATAGCTTAGATTATTTGCTCGGAACATCATGTTAGCAATTGTGCTTAAGAACAATGAACGTTATATGAACAATGAACATTGTAATAATATATACAGAAAGCCTAGTACTTTTTGTCCACAATTTTCAATATCAGTGGAATTGTTTTTGAATATATGTGAACGGGACCTGTATAATATTAGATGGGGTCATAAAGGTAATAAATTTGTTAATTTGACTCCAGCACAACAAAGGGCATTGGACTCAATAAAAGACAACATGGACATACAAATTAGACCAGCTGACAAGGGTGGAGGGATTGTTGTTTTTGATACAGCAGTTTATGATGAGAAAATGCTATCCATGTTATCAAATGAAAATGTCTATGTAAGGATGAAAAGTGGTTTGATGAACAGGTGGATACAATATGTTCATGATGAGATATATGATTTATTAATGAACAGATTGATAGATCAGGATTTGTATGAATATCTTTCAGTTGAGTTTCCACTTATACCAATGATATATGGAGTACCTAAAATACATAAAGATGCCATTAATCCACCCCTACACCCTATAGTATCAGGCAGTGGCTGGCTCACTGAGCCATTGTCTGTTTTTGTTGAACATAAGTTAAGACCAGTAGTAGATAATATATGTACAATGTTAAGAGATACTCAACACTTTCTTACTGAATTGTTTGAATATAATTCTGTTCATGATGCTTCCAACTGTCTGTTAGTAACGTTAGATGTCAATACACTCTTCACTGTCATACCCAATATGGAGGAAGTAGAGGCTGTTAGACTTTGCTTACATAAGTATAGTCAATATAGTAGTGATATGATTTTTCTATGTGCTTTGTTAGATCTCATATTAGAGAACAATGTGTTTATGTTCAACAAACAGGTATATCTACAGAAAGTTGTCATAGCTATGGGCACAGCTTGTGTCAATAGCTATGCCAACTTGGTAATGGCCAACTGGGAGACTGAATTTGTTCACTCCTCCCATGATTTTTTTGAAACATCTTAAGTTTTTTAGGTATTTTGTGGATGACATTTTCTTGCTATGGGAAGGCATGGCCTTAGAGCTGGATTCTTTTATTACACATATAGAGTCCACAAATAGTTTTCTTAGATTTACTAAGAATGTACATATGCAGTCTATAGATTTCCTGGATGTACATTTATATAAAGGGAATAGAGGTATGTTAGAAACCTCTATACATAGGAAATCATGCAAAAGAAATACATTTTTGCATTGTATGAGTATGCATCCAGGATATGTATTTAGGAATATAACTAAAGGTCAGACTTTACGAATGACAAGATTACATACTAAAAATGACGAGCTGCAAGAAGCTTTAATTACATTTAGACATGAACTGAAGCAATAAGGCTATTGTGATAAAGATCTAGTGGAAACATACAAGATTAATGAGGCTAAACCTTTTTTTTCTCTAAAGCAACGTGTAGACAGAGGAAACATAGAAGTGGAAGAACTAATTATGTTAGACCAACCATCACTTTTACCAGTGATGTGAGTATAATATGTAATGTCATCAGAAAAAAATTGGCCTGTCCTTATTTCAGATGAAAAGATACTTTAGATAGTAGGAAATGCTCCACGTTTTTGTTTTAAGAATGGGAAGTCACTTAAGCAACAGTTGTGTTATAGTAAGGATAAAAGACAAGGTGCACAAATCTTTAAGAAAGGGACCTTTGCTTGTGGAAAATGCACAGCATGCCCATTAATTTCAGAAACAATGAAGTATGAGTTTAGACCCATATTTTATTCAGATTGCAATAGTAACTGTTTAGTCTGTCTTGCATTCTGTATTTTATGTGAGAGTTTTTATATAGGTAAGACTTATAGGACACTTAGGGAAAGACTATTAGAACATGTTGGTTACATAAGAAACAAGGACATAACTAGCCCCTTATATAGACATATTCAAGAGTTTAAGGGACATTCTTTTAACTTTTTAGTACTATGAATTATTAATGTTAACAAAAGAGGAAGTGATATAAATAATCAAATAAAAAAAGCTGAAACTAGATGGATAACATTTTTGCAAGCTCATAGATCATCAGGATTAAATGACTATGTCCCTTTAAAGCCAGTACTGAAGGAACGTAAATTGTTTCATTAATTGTCTTAACTGTTTTAATTGCTTTAATTTAATGTGTTTTAATTGATTGATGGTATTATAAAAAGTGAGTGAGTGATGTTTTTATATTGTCTGATGAAGTGCCTGGAGAGGCATGAAAGCGCTTACCTCTATTAAAGTTTGAAACTACCTGAAGCCTTGGTTGTACCTGGATTTGCATCTTGTTTACCAATATTAAACTTTGTCTCCACAAAGTTATTTTATTCCAGGAACTTTACTGCCAGACACACCACTTACATTTGTGTCAATGATAATCTCTTTGGTCTTGCTTATATTCAGGTCAAGGTTGTCCCCTCACACCAACTAATCAGAGATGCCACCTCCTCTCTGTATGCCCTTTCATCCTCCTTTGTGATGAGCCCCATGACTGTGGTGTCATCAGCAAACTTGATGATATGGTTGGACTTGTGCTTAGCACAGCAGTCGTGGATCAGTATGGTGAATAATAGTGGGCTGGGAACACATCCCTATGGAATCCTGGTGTTAATTATGATGCACTTTGATGTGTTCTTACCTGAACAAACCCTCTGTGGTATCTCAATCAGGAAGTCCAGGATCCAGTTACAGAGATGTTTACTGATTCCTAAAATACTATGATTTACTGCCTGTAAATGTTTTTCAAGATGATGCATATTGTTCAATACTTTCTGTAAAGAATTTAGGTGGAATGTTAAATTATGATATTCCAGCTTGTCTGGTAACCAGGTATGAAGTACATTAATATCTGTTTCAGGAGAGAAGATATAAGATTTATTATGCCAGTTCAAATAAGTTACATTACCTACACAACCTACAAAAGGATTTCTCAGGGCATATAACAATGTTTGACTTGTTACTAAACATATAAACTGTGGTGCTAACTCTATGAACATTTCAAAAGTAGGAGGTAAAATAGTCCATTTACAGATGTTGATGGAATGCTGAAGTAAACACAGTTCGTATATAGGGGAATGCTGTCCGCAAATAAGTTAATTCATTGTTTCAGTACAATGTTTTAATCTGTGTGTTCTGTTTGAGAAGTCAATGTAGTTTTCTTTTAAATGGGGTAACCAGTATTGAAATGGATACAAAGGAGATCCAAATACCAGTGGCAAGCTTACAAACTGACACATCATTTTTGCATTTATCCAGTAGTTGGACATACAAATGTCCCCTCCTCACCCTCCAAATAGTTAGATTTTTTTTTGGAAGTCAAATTAACAGTAGAACATCCTTGTCTAGCAGGGCAGGTAAAAGTACCTTGTGTCCTATTCTGTGCACTAGCAACCCATCTCCACCAAATTACTGTTGGGTTGACTCTGGTAGCTTTTACTTCTGGTGTTACGCACTTTGCCAAAGGGACTCAATACAGCACAGCGAGACCAACAATTAACATTGGAGTTAGAATCTGAAATTAAAGAAAAGTAGCACGATTATTCTCGCAAACAACACCAGTCTGCTGGTACATATTTTTAATTTTCCTTTCCTGGTATAATAATTAAAACAGAATTGTCATTTCTAGTAGCAATAACTTCTGCTTGTTTAGGTTGTTTATTGGGTTTATGGACTCATATTTTTGCACCTGAATTGATTTTATGTGTACCGGATATTTGTTCCCTTTCAAGGGCAGCAACAGGCGGCGACTGCCCTCTGTGACTGTGCCGCCTAACACAGGTACAATAAATATTTGGGCTATTTTATCCTTTTTTCATACATGAATGTCCTCATTTGATGCATTTAACAAAATTATTTGAAGTTCCCCTTGATAATTTGCTTCAATAACCCCATCCACAATCTGAACACCTTTTAAAGCAAGTGTTGACTGAGGCATTATCCAACCAAGATGCTTTGCTGGAATTTGAATTCCAACTCCAATCTCAATCAGTTGAACTGACCGTGACAATATTTTGCATTTATTGAATATAGACTCAGTCCTGCAGTCTCAGGTGTGGCTCTAGTAGGAGCTAATGCACCTGCCTGAGTTTCCCAGTATGTAATTTTTTTCTGTTGTCACATATGGTTCGATCTGCAATGCTGGAGTTAACATTTTCATTAATGGTGTTTCTGTTTTTGAAATTGGTCTATTATTTAAAATCTGTAATGCCATATTTAAGTTATCGCTCCAGTTTTGCGGAGTGCCATTTTCTATGTTTTTAACTGGTCTTTAAGTAATTCATTTATTCTCTCAATTAATCCTGCTGCCTGTGGGTAATAGGATATATGAAACACCCATTTAATATTATGCTGTTTTGCACATTTCTGTACCATTCTCCCTTTAAAATGAGAACCATTATCACGCTGTATTTGCAAAAGCATTTTATAATACAGAATGATTAAATCTATGGCTTTCAGAGTACTTACCTGTGTCGCTCATCGGCATGGAAAACAATAAGGTATCCAGAATAAGTGTCTACTGTCGTACATATGTATTGGCTGCCCTTATTAGATGGTAAAGGACCAATATAATTAATCTGCCATATTTGCCCTGGTAACTTTCCTCATCCTATATGTCCCTGAACTCTATGAGGTATACATCTTTGTTGTGTATGCTGACAATGCCGGGCACTGTAATATAACAGTTTTAATTAAATTTAATGAAAGTGCAATTCATTTTGTTTGTGCCCACCTGTAAGTGGCTTTTTCTCCCAGATGTCCGCATTTCTGATGTGCCTCATTTTGCCATTCCCATCTGCTCAGAACCATTTTGTGTATTAACTTCTGAAATTCTTGTTTGTTCATCTGTAACAGAATTAAACCATCGTTCTAGAGAGTCTGCAGAACAATGTGCATCAACGTGATAAACTTTCACAGAACCTTGACTTATCATTTTCCAAATTGATTGCCATAATTTTTTCCCCAAATTTTTTTAGAATTAATTTTTTTAATTATTTTTTGCCATGTACGCAACCAGGTCGCTAGTACATTTACTACTGACCAAGAATCAGTATAAATATGACATGTTTCTGGTGTTTCCTGTTTCAGTGCTTGACATACAACATATAATTCTGCATATTGACTACTTTTACCATTACCCATAGTAGTTATTTTTTTATAAGCTACAGCTTTTTAGCACCTCCTTTTTTTTTTACATATTTAACTAACCCATCTATAAACCAAGCATGTTGTCACTGCACTAATGATAGCTGAGCAAAAGGCTGTTTCCATTTAACAGGAGAATCAGTTACTGGAATTCTTTTAATTTATTAGTTAAAGATATTTGAGCTATTTTTTATGTAACATCTCCACCCCTCCTATGCCTGTCTTAGCTCAATCCTGAATGCAACTTCCTGTGCATGTCCTCTCTGGTGCATCTTACGTGAACTTATTACGCATTGCATAATAGGAATCGCAAGTCTTTTATCCATTGATGATCATTTGCTTTTAAGTTTAAAATACTGAACTGTCCCTGCAACCTGAACTTTTGAATTAGTCCTGCACTATCAATAAACTCTTTCGTAGCCCACATTGCCATAAGTAGTCTCAGAGAATTTTCTATATAAGCACTGTCAAAGTAAATATTTACTGGATGTCAATGCTGCAAAACATATTGTGCAGCTTTTAGCTCAGCCCTTTGTGCTGACGTGCATCCTGGTAACTTAACCATAATTAGTTTGTCTCCCTTTTGTGGGAAGCCACGGTGGTGCAGTGGTTAGCATTGCCACCTCACAGCAAGAGGTTCTCCGGTTCGATCCTTGGCTGGGTTGCCCTCTGTGAAGAGTCTGCATGTCCTCCCTGTGGTCATGTGGGTTTCCTCCAGGTGCTCCAGTTTCCTCCCACATCCCAAAAACATGCTGTAGGTGGATTGGACACTCTAAATTGGCCCTAGGTGTGAGTGTGTGCATGTGTATGCCTTCTGTGGAAGGTTGGGAGCCAGGCTGGCAACTCAACACCGTAAAACTCCACTGCCAATCATGAGCAGACAGGTGATCTGCTGTGGCAACCTCTAAACAGGAAAAGCCAAAAGAAGAAGAAGAAGGTTTGTCTCCCTTTTATAATGTCTTTATTGCAAACCTAATGTAGTATTTTCCATTCTTTTAAAAACATGCACTATTTATATACACTGTAGAGGAAAGCCTGACTAACACTTTCTGTGATTTTTCTTTTACTGTCATTTAGCAAAGTTTGCTTATTAAGTGTGGAGTTAGAACTATAAACCCGAGAACATTGTTTTATTTAAAAGTAAATGGCCAAAAATTGTTTAATACAGGGTTTTTTTTTTTTTTTTTTTTTTTTTGCTGCAAAAAGTAACCTGTCTTAACTTAGTGTCCATTTTCTGAGATGCCTCTTATGGCCAAGTCTGTAATAGCACCACTGAGAGTGTGTCCTTCCATGCTGCAGCTTGCAAAACAAGACGTAATTTACTGGTGGGAGCTATTAGCTCCGTTGCCTGTGCTAACTTTTGCTTTAACATTTTTTTATGTTTTTCATGAATTTTTGCAAATCTGAAATTGTCAAAGGCTGTGTCAATTGCAGAATTTCCCATATCCTTTCCTAGCAAAGAGGTCTTCCTGTCAGTCTGATAATGGTTCCTAGAAATCTTACTTTTGTGACAAGAACTGTATTTTGCCTGTATTTATTTGAAACCTGCCTCTTGCAATTGTCTCAGAACATTTTTCACCTATGATGTTATTTTTCTTCACAGTCTCTGACTGTATTAGACTGTAACCTTGTCATCTTTACATGCATTTTGTAAGAATGTTAAAAATATCTTCGTTGTCGTGCTGTGGCCATTCTAGCATCCTGTCGGAAACTGTAATATTAAAATACTCTAATAACCTGGTAGTTAACACTAAGGACATGTCCATATTACCCTTTGAGCTGTTAGCTGCTTTAAATTTTAACCCTTTAAATCCTGATATATTTTTATGTTAGAATGGAGCTGTTACACTTGTTAAATTCCGAAAAGGGAAAACAAACTGTATTCATGTAACGTAGAAGAATCCTCACTTTATTAACAAAAATATAGCTTTCAGGAAATAACCCTTCCTCACTGAGGAAGGTTTTTTTCCCGAAAGCTTTATTTTTGTTAATAAAGTGAGCGTTCTTCTATTTATTCATGTAACTTAGCACATGTACTTTCTAACTAGTATGTCATGTTACTTTAACATCTGCATGTGTTTTTCATTAAGCTCTGGTACTCCTTATCTCTGTTAAAGACATTTCACTGTGAGCAGTAGGGCTGAAACATTCCAGCTGCCTCTACAAACTGTAAACTTTAGCATGAGTTAAACAAAAGCAAGGATATCTGTTTCCACAGTTTGATTGGAGTGCTATACTCCTATATATACAGATCAAAACAATGAAGACAGCTTCACATATAAACCTTTTCTTAAATATTTCAAATCCTGTACATGACGCCAAAATAATATATTGCCTAATGAACAGAATTCGAAATAATTCACTTCACACTAAAGAAACTATTTAGTAACAAATTTTATTTCTGTCACTAAAAGAGAAAACTAAATAAACTCTATGTAATTGAACAGTAAATCATACTAAAACAGAAAACTAAGTAAACTCTATTTAACTAAAATATAAAATTAGACAATACATTTAAAGTAAAAGGTATATATCACTGATAAAGAGAAAGCTTCATCCTGTCTTCAGTCTTGACTGGGAAGCCCCACTTCAGTCAGGCAGGAGTCTTCATCAGGAAAACAGTCCTGGGCAGTGCGTCCACTCCACAGGTGAGGCTTCAGCCTGAGTGCAGAGAGCTCCAGTTATATATAACCAAGTTATGAAAATCAGTATTTTCCCAGTATAGGTTAGATCTTGCTAGATCATTCTGTGGTGTTGGCCACCCACCCCAAAAGGAACAGCAAGTTCTTTTGTTTTTTGAGTTTTTAAAAGTTAAGAGACTTTATTCCAAGACAGAAGATTTTTTTAAGTGTAGCATAACATGTAAAGTAAATGTTTGCACAAAGAGGCGACTATGTGACAATGTTAGAGTTAATAGATTCCAAGGCCACACAACCCCAGGAATGTTGGGGTGTTAGTATTAATGGATGGAATGAGAACAAACAAAAAAGAAGTGTATTTTGTGTCACTAGGTTGTAGCTTTCTAACCATTCATACCTCTAATCACCAATCACCTGTAAATAACTTACAAACTAGCTTATTCCCATTAAGAATATGATGTAGCAGATGCTTTGATAATCTCAAAAGAAAATGGAATGAATTTTTAAAGCATAAAACATGCTGTGCTGCAAAAACACAAAATCATGAGGAGGTAATAAACACAGAAAGAACTATGTGTTTTTGAAATCTGGTATACCATCATTTTTTACTTTGGGCCCGAAGGATGGATAACTAGTGGTTGTTGCATTTCCTTTGGATTGACGATATCAAGATAATTGGGAACTTTGGCCTCAAGTATTCTGGATGGTTCTAAAGCGTGTTCTACTTTCTTTACGGCTTTGGAACATATATTATTTTGGACATGAACACCACAAATTGTATTTTTTATTGAACTCCTGTATGGTTGGACATGATGTTATTTTCTAACATACTATGTTGAGTTTAACATGTCCCTTATACTTTATGTTTTTGTTAACATCGGTCAAACGATTATCATGATTGTACCACAAAGAATTACTATATTTAGTTTAGGGCACGTTTCATCAAGTGCTATACAAATGTGATTATTTTTTATATGACTATAAGGGACTGATTTCATGTACTGTATTTCATGATTTATTTTTACATATTACAGCTCAATGTATAAGTAGTAGGTACATATTTGTTTTCCATCGGTTTGACTTAACATATGGATAAGGGCAATAGTCCGTTGACATTATGATTTTTTGATATTACCATGTATTATGGGTTGTGGCCAAACGCCATTTATTTCAGATAGAGTATTTCATTCTGGGCTTATATTTTTTGGGGAGATCCCCTTCAGAATGTAGTCTTATTGAACTAATTCGATACTTATATTGGGGTTGTTGGGTGTCCGGTTGAGTGTAAACACCACACTATACTACTTTATTGTAATTTATAGAAGAATTACATCTGACCTCTTTACGGTGGCCAACTGTTTTGGTGGTTGCAAGACTGTCAATTATTGGCATCAATTGTACTAGATGAGACGAACGTCGATCTAGTCAGGTGTGTTTGGGCAAGTTTTTTATAGCTTGACCCACTACAAGTTAATTACAACCAGGACACACTTTTATTTTTATTATTTTCAGATGTAATTCTGGTTTATATTATTGGTATTTTACCATTTATAGGTGGGTTTCTGGTTGTTCTTTGAAATACTTATTGAAATTGGTCACTTATTGTAATAGGGGTCTTAATAATGGACAGATAGTGGTGGTGATTTTACTATTACATTTAGGACATCCTTAATAATCCACAATCTTTATTTTGAATTTTTTTCTAACAGTGACTACTTCTGTTTGGGGTGGTCTGGAACTTATAGTGTTGCAATTTTGGTTTTGGGACTTATTTCATCATGGATTTAAACAAAATTTTACATGGGCTAGTGTCCGATAGAGACAATTTAGAGGTGTTTGGCTTAACCACTAATACTGGATTACATATGCCCAATCATGTAGAGGATGATCAACAGAAATGCAGTTTTGTTTTTACCAAACTTGGGAGACAGATGAAAACCTTGCGTTCTAATGTATGGCACATGAAATTGTTCAAAGCTTACAAAGCCAAGGATATAACACCAAGGGGGTTGAGAGTGCGTTTACAACCTTTAGTGGCTCATATAGATAATGAGCTATCCAAAGACTGGGCTGAAGCCCAACATTCATCATCTATGCAATTTGTAGATTGTCTGTTAAAATATTATGACAGAACCATTACCAGTCATCTTTCAGATATCCAAAATTTATGTGTGGAGGCTGAACAATTTAACAAGCAGGAGTTTTATTCTCAATATGTCTCAGATTTGGCTAAAGATTTGTCCATTCTAGAAAAACAACTCATGAAACGTAAGATTAACAAATTTCACCGTGACCTTATGGACTATGAAAAAGGGAAACCTTTTATTAGTCAGAAAACAGTTAGATTTAGTGAACATAAAATTACTCAGAAGGGGAATAAAAAAAGACCTAGGTCTATTCTTAGACATCAAAATATTTCTTCTGATGCCACCTCTGAAGAGGAAACCTCTTTGGCTACTGATGGAGAAGTGTCTTCACGCCAGGTGTCCCCAGTAGCCAAAAGAAGACAATTGCCCCCTTTAGATCAAAGGGTAGGAGGGGGGGGCAAAAAACATAGATCTAGGTTCAACTACACCAACTTTACAAAACCTGTTGAAACAAATGATAAAGTAGAAAATAATGTTCACAATATTTCTTCTACTGTTCTTTCACCAGCACAAATAGCACTCCTTAATAAAGGATTGAATTTTGTCCCAAGTTCTGTGGTTTCGGAAAATCATTTATTAAAGGATGTTAATGATTTTTGCAGATTATTAAACCTCAAAATATTTTTTTCAGACAATGATGTTTCTCAAAGATCAACTGATTTTAGATTTGGAAAGTCCTCATTTGTTCCTCCGATGAACAGACATGTTTCCATTTTTAGAGAATGTATTATGAAAGAACTACATTTTGCGAATGTTTATCAACCACAATTCAACAATTTATCTGCTATGGAAAGACAGGCTTTGTTTGAGCTTAAAAACAATCATCAGTTAGTTATTACCATGGCCGATAAAGGGGGTGCTATTGTGGTCATGGACCATCAGGCCTATATTAATGAAGCTTCACGACAATTATCTGATTCTAGCTATTACAAGGAGTTAAATGTTGATCCCACTTTACAGTTTAAGGAAGAAATTGATAGGTTTTTGGAAGTGTCAGTCAACCAGGGGGTGATTAGCGAACAGGTAGCTAAACAGTTGAAGGTGGAGGAACCTATTCCACAATACTTGTATTTACTACCTAAAATACATAAAGATGCTTATAACCCCCCAGGCAGGCCGATTGTATCTGGTCGTGGTTCTTTAACAGAACCCCTATCAGCCTTCCTTACACAATATCTAAAACCATTGTTGATCCATATTAGATTGCACATTCAGGATACCACTGAATTCCTGAATATTGTCAATGACTCACAGTTAGAATCTTCATGGTGGTTGTGCACTCTTGATGTAGCTTCATTATATACTAGCATCCCCCATGATTTAGGCATTTTAGCCGTATCATATTGGCTGTATAAATCAAAGTTATATTCAACTGAGTTTAATAATTTTTTGACCAAACTTACGGAATTTGTATTGTGTAAGAATATCTTTTATTATCATGGCAAAGCCTATTGGCAAATTAATGGAACAGCTATGGGGGCCTCGTTTGCCCCCATATATGCAGATCTTTTCATGTGTTATTATGAGGCCACATATATATATGATATTCAACACAATACATTTTTACCATATCTGGATATTTGGAGGAGATATCTGGACGATTGTTGGATGGTGTGGTGTGGCAATAAGGAACAGCTATCCAAATTTGTTACTTATCTTAATGATAATTCTTTTGGGATCAAATTTACAGCTAATATTGAACATGCATGTATCGTGTTTTTGGATGTTTTGGTTACCAGACTTGATGATAACACCTTAGCTACGTCTGTTCATAGAAAATTTCCCCAGTATAACACTTTGTTACATGCTGAGAGCTGTCACCCACGCCACATCATCCACAATATTCCCAAATCTCAATTTATGAGAATGAAAAGGATATGCTCTTCCTCTGAAGATTGTTCTTATTTTTGTGGTGATTTATCAAACAGATTTGCTGATCGGGGATACAATATATATAATATTTCCAAATCCAGGAATACTATCAATAATTTATCATGCTTGGAATTGTTGCAATACAAATCCAAGAAGATGGCTCAATCTGGTTCACAGAATAATTCTGTTTTGAGGTTGGTAACTACATATGGGGCAAATACCAATTGTTTCATTGACATAGTTAATCAACATTGGGACATATTATTGTCACATGAGTTTTTGAACAAAATATTGCCTCAGCAATGCTCTTTTTCCTATCATAGAGGTCGGAATCTGAACTCTTTTTTTACTCATTACAAGAGATATACTCCACACATTTCATTACAAACCACGTTAGGGGGTGATATACTGAAGGGTAGCTTTCCATGTGGCCATTGTTCTTTTTGCAAATATATGTCCAAAACCAGTGAATTTTCTAGCAAAAACACATCTCAGGTTTTTGATATTAGGATATTTGCTAATTGTAGCTCTGATTGGGCAATATATTTGGCCACATGTAATTGTTCTGCATTTTATATTGGACAGACGTCTAGGTCTGTTAAACTCAGAATATGTGAACATATGAGTGCAATTAGGAATAGATGTACCACCAATGCATTATATAAACATACGTTGGAACACCCTTCTGCTACTTTCACATTTGTGATTATAGACAGAATTATCTTACATCATATATTTAAAGCAGGATGGCATCAAAAACTTAATGATATGGAGAATAAATGGATCATTAGGCTGGGGGGGGTCTTTTCAGACCTGGATTAAACACATTAGAACCAATATATTGAGATTTAGATTTTTATCTCAATAAATGTCTTTTATTATATGCTTTTTGTAATCAATCCAATGGTAAATATATTTTTTCATTTTTTGGTCTTATAATTGCTTGCATAAAGTATATTTCATGATAGTATATATGCAAGACATTGTATTTATATTATATTTAGACTTATTTTGTCTTATTATTACCATTGGTTTGCACAACATGCACATATCTAAATATATGTATTTATAGAATTATTTAAAATTTTTTTTATATATTCCTACAGTGTTATATGTTTTTTGGGATATATATACTTTTTTTGGGTGATATATGCATTTTGTTACAAAAGTTTTTTGGTATTGTAACATTTATGTTGGTTCGTCTAATGTGTTTAATTTACTTGGATTTGGAACATATTTCAATATATGGGGCATGTCCCTTTAAGAGGTGTACTATAAGTAGGACTCAAAATGGTGGAGTTCCTCTTTCTTGTCATTCATTTTATGTGCATTGAGAAAGGCTAACATTAGCCGAAACCGGTTTGCATCAGCACTGGTTTTTACCATTGCTACAATGGTCGATGGAACTATGATGGAATAAATGATTCTTACAATCCTGTATGTGCTGGTCCATTTTTGGTGGGTTGTTTTTGAAATCTGAGGTCAGGTATTTTGGAAGATGTAAAAAGTTCTAAGTAACCACCCAATAAGGACATTATGTTATTATTTTGGCATACTTATGTTTTATTAATCATAAAACATCATAATAAAGAAAAAGAACATGTGTTCAATCTTCAGGAAAAAAATATCACATTTGAAACGTTAGTCAGCTTAAGAACTCAGAAATTATGAAATTCTTATAATCAAAACTCACCACCTTTATATCTTAACACCACATTCTTCTTGATTCAGTGCCCATCCTGTTAGATCCCCCCTCCAGCTCATTTAGCTGTTTTCATTTGTTTAGACAAATTATTTTTAAACCCACAATTACAGGAATGAAAGGATGTACCCTATCAAAATCAATAACTTGGAATATCATCCTGTATCCCATAATGCTATTCTTCTTCATTTACTCCAGTGTGAACTTAATATTGATAAAATTTGGTCTTTATTCCGCAGAGTATTTTAAAGGGCCAGATTCATTAATCTGTACAATACGTTTACACTAAGTATGCATTGTGTACACAATCTGTATTAAAGAACATCCCTACCACATTTTTGTGGTCTCTAGTCATTCAAAAAGATTACGCTTAGTGTACATGTAGTCTGCACTTTGTGGTAACCTTTATGAACCCCCCTCAATAATTAAAACTGCAAGAAAATCAGTAGGAAAACTAAAATTTGGAGGAAGAGAGTGCGAGTTATGCTTGTGTTGTCCGTTCACTCAGAACAGTGTACACTCAGTGTACAGTAGCTATTAATGATTCCCAGGAGCACTCTTCTTCTAGCATATTCACTATACTGTCTTGTTCACTTTTCCCCAGTGGTTCCATCTGACATCCATTAGGTCTCCTATCAGTGTTCAAGCAATCATGGCAAATATATTACCCTCAGACAATATAATCCTATTTATCTTTCTTATTTCTCTTAGTCTTAATTATGTCAAAATGTGTGCAATCTGTTCTGTGGCCTCTATACTTATAGCACATTATTCTAAGAAAGAGAACACATCAAATGCATATCTTACACATTTAGCTCTCAAACTCTTAGAAACAAAAAATATGGATAAAGACAAAAATGATGGGAGAACAAAGCCCCAAAAATAAGGATATGAAGTCTGAAATTCAAATTCCTGTTATTATTTAATGAATTCATTCCAAACTGATTTGCCACAAAAATCCAGAAAAATCACCATTTTATGAGGAATAAATCAAAAATATGAAGCAAAAATCTGAACATTCTGCAAAAATATGGACAGTTGAAAGGTATGCTTGCACACTATGTTTATGCCATACGTCTATGATTTTTGCAGCACTTCATCACATTTATTGCAACTACTATAGATAATTCTTCACTTTTCATTTGTTATCAATAAGTTCTTGTGTTTGTTTGCTAAAATTTCAAGTATTTGTCTTTCCTTGTATAACTTTTTAAGAATTATACTGATTTCTTTGTATGCATTTAGGCATTTAGGCCTATTGACCCAAATTTTAATTGCAAAATTAGTTCCTTTACCCAATTACCACATAAACAAATGCATTTGTTAAGCAGCTAAATATGTTCATCTCCCTCTTAGGCCTCCATTCATTCAGAAAAATAATAAGCCATGCGGCCATTACAGAGGGTGTAATGTGATATGCATCAGAATAAAGACAGGATGGCATATACATAAAAAGAAGAGGATGCACTGACCTAAGCTAAATAGTTTACATAACTTTTATTTAACCATATAAATACCAACAGTTCATAGACACATGGGCCACTTTGTGGAAAAATCTGAGGTGAACTGAGGGTAGTCCCTAATGATGGTTTAGACAATTTTAAGTTATTAGAAAGTTCTCCATGACCACATTTCACTTCATTAATTGCAAGCTACTAGACACACATTTATAGTATTTTTCTTGATTTAGTAGAAATAATTGTCAAATTAATAATTTTCTAAAAACTCCAAATGTTTTAGTTGTAGATACACCTGCCCTACTCATTAAGTGTCACAATAAATGACACATTAACTGAGCTATTGGCATTGCTTTTAAAACTGTTTAAGAAATAAAATTATTGTCACCTAAATTCATGTTTTAAAATTAATGAAGCAGTTCCAAGCAGGCTTAGTCATAGTGTGCCTTTTTTGTACTGGTCACACTGACACAGGTGTTTATTGCAATTTTAAAGGTTGCTATTGAGTTAAGATGAAAAACTGAGTCATCTGAGATCTGATATTAAATAAATTAATGACTGAATCTGCAAATATTTGTCCCTGTATAAGAGAAATAATGTAAAGCAAAACCAAAAGAAATTTGTGTTCGAAATTGTAAAGGCTGAGTTTCAACTAGAAGCTGACATTTGTTTGCTTCTGTAATGCTTTAAGAATAACCAGGAATATGAAGAGGTATGATCTACTTGTAAAACAACAAAATATTCAAAAAATGGAGTTGACCTTATATTAAGCATGCAGACCACAAAATAATTTAATTTTAGCCACATAACTCATCTCAGGCTATCACAGAATAACTACAGAAGCTAAGGGCAACTTACAGGCAGAAACACCTGGGTATTTTATTTTGAACTATTAACTGTTTCCACTTTAATAGTATATTATTATTGCTAATAATAACTAGAGTCATGATACAACTGTTACTAGAAACTATTCTTTAAACATCATATTTTTTCAGTGAAGGATCTATAACAATTAAATTAATTTTACCAAGAGTTAATAGTATATTTTGGTATAACTTCTTCCCAAATTGTGTGAAATCTATTGATATCCAAATTTAAGTTTTGCGTTTACTGATTTGCCCTGTATGTGCAACTAAATGAGGCAAACCTGTAATCTACATTTCAGATTACTTGGAAAAAATGTATCACTTTTTTCACTTGATGGCCTAAGTGCTACATCTTGCAAGGATAAATAAATACTAATCTGATTTCTTGTTTAGGACTACTAACCTTGACATTAACTACATTTTGCCATAAAAATGGATACCTTTACTAACATTTAGGATGTTTTATTTTCAGAAAATGGGGATTATAATTACAACCCACCTTCTCCCAGTTTTTCCTGGGTAGTACTTCCTTTATATGTGTCTTTGAGGACAACTTATCTAATTCATCCAATTACATCTATTGTAGAAATATTTCTTATATTACTGAGCAGAGAGGCCTATCTAGTTTATCTGAGGTGAAAGACTGAAGGCTGCCACACTAATAATGTTTTTAGTTGCGTGAAATGAAAAATTCCCAAAGCTTTCTAAAATCAGTTTCATTGGAATAACATATTCACCAAAACTCCATATACCCCAAGTATAATGTATTTATTTCCAGAGTCACTGTACCTTGCAGTTAAGAGGAAACCTCTGAGTAAAGAGACCTTCAGAATTCCTTGACATTTGCCTACTATACTGAAAACCACAATTTATACACTCATTTGTTGGACAATTATCCTACTCCCTGTGCTATAATAATGAATTAACTATTCTTATTGTATTAAGCAGAAAGAATAACAAGATAAGAGAGCCTTTCCTTGACTGAGACCTGCTATGTGGAGCCACCTGCCTGCTAACATCAAAACTCTTGACACCACTGAAAGCTTCCAATATACACTTAAACAGCATCTCTTTACTGAATCTATCTGCAATTGCTAGCATGACAATGGTTAGGAAGGGTTCAGGCACCTAGGCAGTGAGACATTTCCCTGTGGTACATTTGACTGGGGACACATGGCTGAAGTGACATTCAGCCGCAGAGAAATATGGTTGTTTGCAAATTCCCTGTGGGCAAAGAGAAGCACACACTGCCATACTCACAGCTTTAATAACCAAATGCATGGCAGCAGAAGAAGTAATGAGTGTTGTGCTCAGTGTACAGCAAATGCTTATGTAACTACAACATGTAGAAGTGTGCTACAGCATGCAGGAAATCTTGCAGGCCTCTGTAGTCACATTTATGCTCCAGTACGAATTTTAGGCAATGTTCCCTAGACACTGTGAAGGGGGTAGTGGTCCACACACTCCAGTTATAAAGGCACCGCCCATTGTGCCCTGCATTTTCACTGCCACTGACATGCCCTCTGGCTAGCCTGCTGCTGATGCCTGCCATATTGCCTGCTGTCTCATGTTCACTTGGGGACCATGGACAATGTTTTCCCCCTGTGCATTTGGTTATTAAAGCTGTGAGTATGGCAGTGTGTGCTTCTCTTTGCCCACAGGGAATTTGCAAACAGTCATATTTCTCTGCAGCTGAATGTCACTTCAGCCAAGTGTCCCCAGTCAAATGTACCACAGGGAAATGTCTCACTGCCTAGGTGCCTGAACCCGGTTAGGAACCTTACCATCCTATATCATGAATAATAGAACTCATTTAAGAAACTTTTCTTAGCCTCTTAATGTGTCATGTCATACTCCTCTAGTTCACATATATATATATATATATATATATATATATATATATATGAGTTTATGCATTATATATATAATTCCAGTGTATTTTATGCATTTCTTAGCATCCATTTTATATATATTTTCCTTTTAGTCTCACACAATCTGACTGGATCTTTTACTTTTAACATATCTGCATAGAATTGAACCATTATGTTTTAAGTTTTACTATGTACTCATTTTGTATACAATTTTGATTAGAAAAACTGTGTTGTATTTTTGACTGTTTGAGCTAGGATCATGGCTGAAAAGAGTCAACAGACCATTCCACCTACTTAGTAAACCAACAGTAGATAAATAAATCAAGAACAAGGCCAAGACCGTTACGAAACTAGTTACCTACCAGGAAACACATACAGGAACTAAATGGAGAGATGAGTGTCCAAATGGAGGGATGAGTGGTCCAAATAGAGTGATGATAAAATCAGCAAGCAAAGGTGAGTAGTATTACTGGAATTAAATTCATCCTCAAGTCTTCGTAAATACCTTCATGAAGTGGACCCTGTTTTTATAAAATCTCACCAAGATGACACTAATATATAGATTGTATTTTATATAGCATATATCATGGACAAAAGTAGGTTAAAATAAAAAAGACACCTGGGTACCCAAGTACCTGGATAAAAAGTGCACAATCCTGATAGGCATGCTGGTATCAGGACTGGAAAAAAATGACACCGTAGAGTCCTCAAGAGAGGGGAAACATTCCTACAATGGGGTTAGCCCAGGCCCAGGGGAGGATGGCCCTCCTGTTTTAGAAGGAAGTAGTGGTCCACAAAAAACACAAAAACTGACAGGCCAAAAAGAGCCATAAGGATGATGATATAGTGGACTACTGAGGATAAGAAAGAAATTATGTATTGCTACTATTATGCAAGAATGCCAGGATAGATGGATAGAAGATATACAAAAAGATTGAGAGAAATTAGAGGAAAGAAAATTACTTGCACAAGAAAAACTGACAAAAGCTTCAAATGCAAATCTGTGATTATTAATACAACAAATTTATGAAAAAGTAAGGAAAAACATGAGGAGCCAGAGTCATCTGAAGGAGTAATATGGCTGTGGGAAAGAAAAAGAAACTTAATATGGTGCAATATTTATGCAAAGGAGAAATCAAAACTAATCAATACAAAAAAAAAAAAAAAACAAAGGCACCACCAAACATATTTTACGAGGAATACAGGCAAAGGCATCCCAATATGGAAAATCTTACAATATAAAAAGATGATATAGGATGAAGGTGGATGCAATATGTCATAGGAAGATGTTGTGGAACTTTCTGTAGAATGTCTGCAGGAAACAAAGAACAAAAAATGTGTCCTTAGTTTAGAAGACAATTATCTAAGGGAAGATGTGCTTGATTTAATAGAAATGGATAGACAAATTAAGATCAATTAAATAAATATATTACAGAAGTCAATAAGACCCAAAATGTTAGAAGTTTGAAAAAACAAATGAACACAGTAATCAACACTATTCAAAGAAATTCGTATGATATAACAAAAGTAAATAGGATATATTAATTTGTAGCTAAATTAATAGCAGATAAAGTCTTATCAGAAAAACACAGGGCAATGAGGGAAAGAAAGGGAAGAAATCAAATGCCATCATGGAAGTATCGAACAGAGAAAACTATAAAGCAATTAGGACAAATGTCAAATAAATAATAAATAAAGAAAGAAATAGTGTCACTGTTATGAGAGTACAGAAGAGGGAACAGATCAACAAGAATACTTAGAAAGATAGACATAATAAAAGCAACGTGCAGTATCAAAACAGACCAGGCTCTATCGTACACTATTGCAAATAATAAAGTAGAGATATCAGCACAGACAGAAAAACATAGAAGATATGCAGAGAAATATAAAGGAAAAGTACAAAATGAGCAACTCGTTGATGACCTAAAGAAGTTTTACAGAGAATTGGGAAACAAGGCAAAATGAATAGAAATACCACCAAAAAAAGAAGAAATAGACACAATATGGAGAAGTATCTATGAAGACCATGTGGAACATAACATAGATGCTGAATGGATAGAAGTAATAGAAACAGTAAGGGCTTCAAATGTACAGTATATGAAATGGGATGAAGTAATGGCCAGAGAAACTAAAATAAAATTAAGAAAATGCTCCTAACTGGAAAATCCCAGGCCCAAATGCAGTACTAACTCCTGACTAAATGTATTGACATCTTTACACAAAGATTTAGCCCTGAATAAGAAGTATTTATATGCACATCTCAAACAGACACCAAACTGTTTAACAACAGGAAAAACAATACTCCTCATTAAGTGTGAACCTACAAGCTATCCTAAAAACTATAGACTGATAATTTGCCTTCTGACAAAGTATAAACTATATACTGGAACTGATGCTTATAGAGTTTATAGTCATTTAGAAGAAAACTCAATCGTGGCAATAGAACAAAAGGGTAATAAAAGAAAGTAATATAGAACAGAGGATCATTTGTTGTTAAAGTCATAATGGAAAATTGTAAAAGGGAAGAATCTAACTATGGCATGAATAGACTACAAAATCAACAATAAAACATGAACAAATGAGAACAAAACTTAGGAATATTTTAGAAGACTAAAATTAATACTGAAAACAGCCCTGGCATCTAGGAACAAAGTCCAAGCTATAAACCAATTTGCTTTTCCTGTTCTAACTTACAGTTTTGGGGTGACTGACTGGCCCCAAAAGGTATTGGATCAGTTGGACAGGAAAACAAGAAAATACTTCATGCTTATCAAATGATTTATAAAAATCGGTGCATACCAAGATTGTATATTCCCCGTTCTGAAGGAGGTATGGGCCTCATCAAAATTGATTACATGTATAGATCTGCAGTCCTAGGATCTGCTGACCTCAAGAGCCATGCATAATGAAAGCTTGAAAACATGAGAAGAACAAGTCTAAGATGACTTTTAGTTCAGCAGGATCATTTCAGTGTCAAACAAGAATGGAAATCAAACCAAAAGTAGGCAAAAATCAGGTAACAACTGAATGTGCCAAAAAACAAAAAAAGAATAATAAGGTAAATGATCAGATGAAGGCAAGAAATGTGGTAAAAGTATAAATGTAGTTGCAAGTATATAAAACTCCTGGAACAACCCAATGTCGATCAGGATCTGATTAAGGAATGCTTAAGAAGAGGTGAATTTAAACCAAAAGATAAAAGGTTGATAATGGCGGCCCAGAATAGTGGACTATGTACACGTTGGTTTACAAAGTCCATTGAAAATGTCTGAGATACAGATAAATATAGGTTTTGTGAAACAGAAACAGGAACATATTTTGTTGCTCTGAGTGATACACTAATGACAGAGGACCTGTATACTGAAACGCATAATAATGTGGCAAGACTGCTGCACTGGGGATTGTGCAAACATTACAGTACTGAAGTATCTGAGAAGCATTGGAAACATAAGCCACCAAGCATTATAGAGAATGATGAAGTTTATATCACATGGGATCACCCATTACCAACAGTTCAAAAAAATAAAGGCGAGAAAGACAGATGTATAGTAGTCCATGAAAAAAAGTCAAAAGTAGCATTGATAATTGAAATCGCTACATCCAGTAATTACAGTGCTTACATACAGACACTAAGTCATAAAATATCAGGATTTACAGGCAGAAATGAGGACAATGTGGAAGAAGGATACTCAGACAGTTTCAATAGAAGTAGGAGCAATGGGTGTCATAAAAAAGAATTTACAGTCGTATTTAGATATGCTAGCAATACATGTAACTCTATATGAATTGTGAAAGGAGCCAGTTCTGGGCACATTGCTGGTGCTGCAAAGAGTACTTGTGGCTAACATCAGACTGAAATAATGCTAATTTCATGAACTTTAATCACACTTTGACTTAGGAATGGGTCCATTCCCATCATGTTATTAGAAACCCAAACAATTTGGAGAAATTAAACCAGAAAGAACCATTACTAATGACATAATCATGGAGTGCCTTAGCAAGATAAGGAACCTGGAGCTGCCATTGCTATACAGTTTATTAAACCACCAGCCATACTTGTTGTTTCACCACAGTTCTCACTTAGTTTATATCATCTGCAATCATTTTCATGGTCACATTTCCTCTGCTGCTTTTGGTACTGATTTCCATTCCATTTGCTGCACTTTGTTTCCAAGATGCATTACTTTACATTTTGGCACTGAATCTAAGCCTTCATAGTTTACAAAAGCTCTGGTTTTACCAAACATTTCTTCATCCTTTCTGCACTTTGTCTTGTACCAGTGCTATTGCATACCTTTGTGCAAGTCTGCGTACATCGATGCATAGAAGGATTTGTTGCAGTATTGACCATATGCCATTCCATGGCTGACCATACTTTCAAATGATTGACCACCATTGACTACAGCAAGCATCGTCCCATTGCCAAGATAATATTGCAATCCATACATTTACAAAAGAAAACAATCTAAGCCAAAATTCTTCACTAACCTATTATGAGGTGCTATGTGAAATGCCTCACTGAAGTCTAAGTAAGCTATATTAAGGGTTTTAGCTCTTTAAATATGCACTGTTGTTTAGTTTAACTGAAGTCACAGTGCAGTTGGTGGTAATTTTTTAACAACTACTTTGCTTAGCACATCAAACCTGGCATCGGCTTATGCCAAAACTGACTAAACAGGAAGTTTGTTTATGCTAGATGTAGTTGCACTATTTTGTTTTTAAACTGAGTCACATATTACTTTTAAGGGCATAGTTCTTATTCATGTGATGCTCCAACCAAAGTCTAGCTAGGCCACATCTACTACCCCTCTGTGATATAATGCCTTAGTTAACACATGTGGGGAGTCAATGGGTTTGTCTGGCATTTCTTCTTGATGAAGCTCCATGCATCTATCCATGACATTGTCTTCCTTCACCTTTGTGATGCCTTTCAAAACTGCCTCAACAGTGACTGGCTCAGTGCTCATCACACCTTGACCCCAGTATCGGGAGTACACTGTAACCCTGAGCTCTCTAACCCATTACTGACCAGTGGGTATGTATATTTGTACAGTACTTCTGCTTTGCCCATATCAAAATCTTTTTACATCTGCTTTGTTATAGTTACACTGTTTTTCTTAACTTTGAACTAGATTCCCTCAGCTCTGTGCTCATTTTCATTAGTTTTCTTATTTATTCATTCATTCATTAATTATCTCATTAGACAGTTAATCCATTAAGGAGTCCCCAGGGAGATTATCACATTACTCAATGTGTTCAAGGCACTGAATTTAGTTCTAGACAGGGCACCAGCCCACAGCAAGATGTGCCTAAACATTTACATGTGCATAACATACACACACACACACACACACACACACACACACACACACAATTACACATGTTCATTCATTCACGTACGCTGTGCCCAACTATGACCTATGTTGTGGCCACCAAGTCACCTTCATGACATCTTAGGGATGTGGGAGAAAACTGGAGCATCCAGCAAAACCCACTATCACTGTACGGAGGACTTGCAGACTCCACTCAGAAGGGCAGCATAATGTAAAACAAAACAGGAAATACTTATATCACATTGCTTCTTGAGTACAGTAAATGCTAGTCAGGTTCTGCTTTCGCTGGTCTAGCAGTACTCATGCCTTATTTTTTAATTCTCACATATGGTTTATTACCACATCTTCACCTTATCTCCTGCTGTAGATGCAGGTATAGGCTGTCACCTGTCACATGAGCATCATTTTGCGACCACCACCTTCTTGTGTGTATCACCTCATTTTACTAAACACCATATGATGTACCAAGCTGTAGCCCTTGTCGTGCAATGTCACTTTCCTGACACATAGTTCTATGTCAGTGTCACTACTAGTGGTCAGACTGGTTACTGCAGTACTACTAGTGGTCAGACTGGTTACTGCAGTACTCATAGTTCTATGTCAGTACTACTACTAGTGGTCAGACTGGTTACTGCAGTACTCATAGTTCTATGTTAGTACCACTATTAGTGTTCAGACTGGTTACTGCAGTACTCATAGTTCTATGTCAGTACTACTAGTGGTCAGACTAGTTACTGCAGTACTCATAGTTCTATGTCAGTACTACTAGTGGTCAGACTGGTTACTGCAGTACTCATAGTTCTATGTCAGTACTACTACTAGTGGTCAGACTGGTTACTGCAGTCCTCATAGTTCTATGTCAGTACTACTAGTGGTCAGACTGGTTACTGCAGTACTCATAGTTCTATGTCAGTACTACTATTGGTCAGACTGGTCACTGCAGTACTCATAGTTCTATGTCAGTACTACTACTAGTGGTCAGACTGGTTACTGCAGTACTGATAGTTCTATGTCAGTACTACTAGTGGTCAGACTGGTTACTGCAGTACTCATAGTTCTATGTCAGTACTACTACTAGTGGTCAGACTGGTTACCACAGTACTGAGTACCACATTCCCCCAGACCACCATACTGATATTTTGTTATATCCTATTGGCCTTTGTAGCAGTAACTATACCCCTCACCATCTACATGATTTTGTTTCTCTGCTATAAACACTCTGCCAAATATTTTACTTCCAACTGTTGACTGTATAATTTATTTCTCTGCTCTTATTTATCCAGCTGATTTATTTAAAATATGCCTCTACATTTTCTCAGCCAAGAAGTATGGCACTTACTTTTAGAAGTTTCCAATTTTGTTCCAGATTTTCTGAAAGGAATTGAATAAAAGTGTTTGATGCACATCTTCTGCAAGAATCAGTCACAGCAGCCATACTAAATATTACTGCCTCTAGCACTATATATTTCAGTGGTAAGGGTCATCACAACCCCTCTCTACCCAATCAGTGATCCTTAAACTTCTTGTAAATGTGTGTGTGTGTGTGTGTGTGTGTGTGTGTGTGTGTGTGTGTGTGTGTGTGTGTGTGTGTGTGTGTGTGTGTGTGTGTGTGTGTGTGTGTGTCTGCTTGGGAGGTTACATTAGTGGGGTTAGAGGGGGGTAGTTTCAGTAGGGGTGTGTGTGTGTGTGTGTGTGTGTGTGTGTGTGTGTGTGTGTGTGTGTGTGTGTGTGTGTGTGTGTGTGTGTGTGTGTGTATCCAAGTAAATAAAACACATCCGCGGTGGTGCAGCGGTAGCGTTGTTGCCTCACAACAAGAGGTTCTCCCATTCGATTCTCGGCTGGAGTGTGGGGAGTGCCTTCTGTGTGGAGTCTGCATGTCCTCCCCGCGGTTGGGTGGGTGTTCGAAAGACATGCGTAAATGGGTGTGCCTTTGTTGAAGGGTGAACATCGAGCTGGCACCTCAGCATTCATAAAAATCTACTGCCAATCATTAGCGGACTTCCGCTGTGGCAACCCCTAACTGGGAAAAAGCTGAAAGACAAACAACAACTAGTGGTTATAATATGTCAGTGACTATTCAGCTTACGCCATCTACTGCCCTCTACATATAACAGCATATATCTCATAAAAAAGAGCAACAAAGCTGAAATTTCTAGTATCATTTAGCAGACTGTAAACAGAGGTACAGCTTACTATTCTTGTGCCTGATGCTGTCCCCAAGTTGAGGAGCAAAAAGAAAAAAAAAGTTTCTTCTCTCATTAAGCTGTAGCAAGCTCTTTGCTATGTGCTACAGTTTCTACCACACAGGGAGTGCCACAGTGCTTCAGTTCTGACCACAGCTACAGTTCTGGAATTCATTTCTAAATGTTCTGAATGCCAATGTGATGAATGCTGGTATGCACTAAAAAACGACTGTCCCCCCCCCCCAGCACTTTGTGCTTGAGGTGGCTGCCTCCTTCATCCTACACTAGCTAAGCCTCTGCTGTAAGGAAGGTGCTCTAGACTGAATTGCTTCACCATGGCAGACACAAATCTAGATTAAGATTACAATTAAAAGGTGTAAATAAAGTTGGTTCATTCTGCAGACCTGAGCCTGATGCTGATAACCTACCCTGCATGATATGAGGCTCCAAAATTTTTGCTTCACCTAAAAAAACCTACTAAGTAACACCTGAAAACAGGCTGTCGTACTGAAAGGGTCTTACTCTGCAGATGAATCAGTAAATGAGAAAATGAGAAAACAGATTGGACCAACTAAATTAAATAACCTGCAGATTGTGCAAGAGTGCCTTCCCATTACTACTAGTATATTCCTTCAGAGTGCATAATACATTCAGTGCCACAAAAATGTTAGGTATTACAAGTCCAGGAGAAACTAACAAATAAACAAATCTTACAGAACCTTTTAAACATTCCTTAGGAAGGAGGAAGGTTTATACTCTGACCCTCTCCTTTAATGCCACCTCACCAATTTTCCCAAATATTAATGTTTAACCAGATAAGACCCATTAAACAAAATGCCACTTTGAGGTGTGATCTGGGAACTTTGGCTCTAGTTAAGAAATTTACTGAGAATATACAAGAGGAAATGAAGGAATCAAACCCATGTCTCTAGAACAATAGCTGGTTAGTTTGTGCCACTAAACCTCTGTGCCAATGGGTTCAGAGTCAGTATTTCAAATATATGTTATATGTGTAGAAACAACACTCATTGAGCAACTCTGCATGTACTAACTTATATAAAGACATAAAGATATATCTGATTCTAGTTTATACATCTACTGCAAAGCAATTACCTGAAAATAATCAAACATCTAATAAGGAAACCAAAATAAGCAGCCTTAGGCACATTTTAGTGATGTGAATTAGAGGAGTTGTGCATTCTTATTCATAAGGCAGAGAATGTTGTTTGATATTTATTATTCTATTCAGAATGCCATCATTGATAAAAAAATATCCTTTCCCAACATAAAATCAAATAATTTTTCCTCATGTATTTTGACAGGAGATGTTACCATGGTGTTCTCCTAGAATAAGTGTATTGTCAGACAATCACACGACTTTCATCAACAGCCCAGTGCCTTTGCATCCTGCATGCTGGGAACATGATACCCCCTGTTGTAGCATTCAGGCTGGCATACCTTTACTCTGATCTGCTGAAACATTCATGAAGGACCTGGTTTTGTAGGGTTTGTTTGGTTTGCTACAAGCAGTGAACAGATGGCTCCCTTCTGCTGTTCCCATATGAAATATTAAAGCCCCTGGTATTCAGCAGTCATCTTGTTGATAAGAATGGCTAATGAGAAGCAAACAAATCCATCTCTGAGAATGATGTTACCAGACAGAGTGAAGGACAAACAGGTGGATAACAGCAGCTGACAAAGTCATTACAAACCCTCCTGTTTAGTAATTCTAAACAGCCTGCAGAAGTTCCTTTTAACAGGCACTGAGTTTGAATACCGGTAATCATCATTTCATATTAATTATGCATCTATCTGTAAAATCCTTTTTATCTAAAGAACCATTTTAGGAAGTTGAGTTATTCTTGGATCAGTCTCTCTCTCTCTCTCTCTCTCTCTCTCTCTTCCTGTCTTTGTCTTGTTTACCAGAGATGGCTCTGATGTAGGACAATATTTGTCTGATTTTTGTCCTGCTTTCAGAGCAGGCTGTCCCATTCACTGCTGAGTTTTGCAATACATATGCAACTTTAATGTGTGGAAGTGTATAAAGCTGGTAAGTTTACATGCTAAGTATGTTCTAATGGATTAAAAACAAGATTAAATAAGGCTGCTGCAAACAGTCTCAATTACCCAGCACACTATTCATGCTCTAGGGGCAATGGATCAAATTAAAGTAATGCCACCTCTGAGAAAGTGGAAAAACACTTCATCTCACAGGGAACAAGAAGAAATGCAAGTAGGATAGCCACTGGCCAGGTTTTTATCTAAAGGTATTCGTTTACATTGTCTTACCCTTACTGAGACACAGTAAGCAGATAAGTGAAAAAATGTGTACATGGAGTGTTTCCTCCACTGATTTATTATATTTTATAAATTATAGCAAGCTGAAGTCTGCTGTCTCAAGCAAGGTGCAGGATCAATAGATTAAAGTATACCTAAAAATCAAGTTATTGATTGACTGGGTTGCATTCAATAGTATCTAAGTGGACAAAGCATTTGAGCAAAATATTGGGAGTAGATGTACCATCATGCTTGTGGTTACCTTGTAACAGAAAAAGACCTGCAGTGCAATGCATGGCAAAGGCAACTGGATGATAGCTACAGGATTGTACCACATGCAAGGACCCAGTCCTGAGTAAGGATTTAGCCTTTTGATAGGATCAAATGTGGTATTAACTCTAATATGCTTGTCATTGAATTACTGGCAACAGCTAGAAAGAATGTAACATGATGAAGCCAAATGGGAAAAGTGGAAGGGGGAATCACTAATCAGACTAAATCAAGAATAAATAGGTCATAAAAGGAGGAAACAAGAAACAGGTTAATTAAATGTGCTATTAAAATGGCTTCAGCCATTGAAGTAAAAGTGGTAAGACAGCCACAATAAAAATGAATCCCATAATGCGTAATAGCAAACAATGTAGGGCTATCATCTAGGACCAAGACAGAATATAATCTTTGATCCCTCATTATGAAGAGATTACTAACTTCTCTAGCCACAGTATTGTGTATTAAAATCCAGACTTAAATGGATCCAAGACATTGTAAGATGCAAATAAGAACACACCTGTTCATACATGTTTACCAGTAATGTATTGACTCATCACCCTATAAGTTACATTTCATTGATGTTTCTAGATCAGGAGGCATAACCCAAAAGTAATGAAAAAGAGAAAACAGAATTTTTGTAGGGGTCAAGCTCCCTGCATTCCTTAATATCAGAATATTCACCCCCCCGACCCCTTTACTTATACATACAAACTCCATAGTTGCACAGTAGTGGGAAAAGTGAAAAAACATTGCAGGGCACCATGGCACTCCTCAATACAAGTGAACTGACTTTCAATAAACCATGATTAAAAAAATGGCAAAATGCTATTCATTCAAATGGCACTTCTTGGAATGTTGGATAACCAGTCATAGGCTACCTTCTCAGCAACCATTCCCCCCGAAAAATGGGAGGTCAAATACAAATCCCAAAATCTGTACGTGTTAGAATCTAAAATAGGCTTTTTGATCAGTGGAGAGAAATAGGTATCCTGTAAAGATGTTAGCAGTGAGACCCTGAGCATGATTCGTAGTTCTTCTGTGATATGGTAATGCAAATGGAAGAAAAGGAGATGAACATGCAGAAGTTGTAAAAGACAAGGCAAAAAGGAATATCACCACAGCACATGCACTGATTTCAGAGCTAAAAACATTCAGGACACTTTCTGGAAAGAGGGATGTTTTCCTGTATGCATTCCCTGTCCTGAGTACAGCACAGACTGCTATAAACTTATTGCTTCTTGTACAGTGTTAGCAGTTCATTATTTATTTATTTGAAGGATGCCCAGAAAGATGCAAATTGGAGACAATGATGGATTGTTCACTGTACATATGACATTGATAGTACTTCATTTTCATCAACCAGTGGGCAGCTTAACACAGACATATAGTGTGAATGGTGGAAGTGGGTGTTAATAAAAGTCCCCTAAAGTTGACTAAATTTTGTTTTAGTAAAGAAAGAATGAACATGGCTTATTTAACAATTATTTTTCTATAACAAAAGTTGTTCAACAACCTCCAAACCAATAAATCTTTCTCCCATCCAAATATAACATACAACCACAAAGCTCCTACTCGTTTGACCATCATGTGTCAAAGGCTAACAGGAAATCCTTTTAGTTAGCCTAGATAATTGTCAAAAGAGTATAATCAAGGTATAAAGAGGTAATCACTCCCTTATAATCAGCATTGAACATGCCTATTACTGAGTTCAACACTCCCTTTGAGATTTATCTCATTAAACATATCAAATTATGAGAAAGACCCCAACATTTTCTCATCAAAAAGATCACAGGCCTAAAGTCCTGCAGCTACTAAGAGAAGCTGGAAGCTCTATTTATTCGGTGTCTTACAGACTTTTGAGGGGAGAACTCTGCATTGCTGACACACCATTAGAAATAAAATTGTCATGGATCCCCTCTATTTCCACAAATCCAAGATCTCCACCAATACCAGAACTAAGGGACTAAATATTCACCTAGAGGTACATAAAACACAGTGGAGGGGCAGGTTTATAGCTTAGTGCTTCTTCAACCTCTGAAATAAACCTCTCTGCATGCTAAGCACTGTTTCTTTAAAAATAACTTAAATGACTACATGAGTATCCACAGACTTAATCTGGCATTGACTGGAGTAAGGAGGTTTGGCCTAAGGAGGGGGAATGGTAAGACATGAGTGGTCATAAGATTCAGTTGCCTTGGAATTTCTATGCATCTATAAACAATTCCAAGGTTTAACAACCTCAGTACTTGTTAGATTTGCTTAGAAGATTGTGGTTAAATCTTTATATAAAAAGGCATAGTAACATGCAAAAATGGTAAAATAGTAATGATGATTGATGATGACAATGATGATTGATGATAACAATGATGATGATGATAATGATGATGATGATGATGATGATGATGATGACAATGATGATGATGACAATGATGATGATGATGACAATGATGATGACGGTGATGATTGATGATGACAATGATAATGACGATGATGACGACGATGATGATGATAACAATAATAATAAAGGAAGCCAGAGATGCAGGGATTGAACAAAATGAAAGCAGCACAGGATGGACAGCAAGAGTAAGGATGAGTTTTGGATGAGTTTTATGAGTTATTCATGATGTGGTGCAGCTGTTTGGCTCAAGGATCTTTGTGAAAGTAGAGGACGTGAGTTTGAATGAAAGTGGGGAAGTTTCATGGTAGAGCAGAAGACAGAGTTAGTAGTGGATTGGTCAATCAGATGTGGAAAAGTGAGAGTGTGACTGAAGATGGAGGGGAAAGAAAATAGGAGGCTGCATGATGTCAGGAAAGTAGTTAGGAGAAAGGCAGAGATGAGAAGGATATGGGCAGTGGTTAACAGAGGAATGCAGGCAAGTGATGTGACACAGACCACAATGAAATATGAAAGTGAAAGAAGCTGCCCGATAAAGAATAGTGAGAACAAGGATGTCAAGATGGAAGGACTAGTGCCAACAGCATGGAAAGGTAGAACCAGAAGTGACCATGCAGGGGCTAACACCTCAACAACGGTAAGAGAGAAGTAGACGTGGGCAAGGAGAGTCACTCTGTGAAAAGATAGAAGCAAAGGGCAAAAGAGATGAAACAGTGGGAAGGGAATGTAGTAATACATGAAAGATGGGAAGTGGACCAAATGTAGCAAATGAATGGAAGCAACCATAAAAAAAATGAAAAGACCTGAGATGGTGAAAATGGAAGGACTTATAAATAGGAGGTAGTTACATGAGGGAAAAGGTTAAAGATTTGAGAGCTTGTATGGGGACAAAAAAGTAGTATATCTCTTTAAAACTACATGGTCATATCAGGCAGCATGGGTAGAGTTCATAGTCAAGTTGTGTACTGTGCAGCAAGCAGCTGCATGGGAAACAGCTGTGCTCAGCCTGAAGCAATTCATAACCACATGTTGTACCATTGTACAGCATTGAAATGTGTCCATTATAGAATATGTGCAAATCATTTCATAATGGCATTTAAATGAAGGCACAAAGGTGAATGAGGCCATAATGACATGCAAGTGTATATAGGTGTAATGTAATCAAGATTCATGGTCATAACTGGTCAAAGGTGCCAGAAGATGCTGAAGGCTGGAGGGATGGAGGTCCAGAAGGGCATTTAGTGACCTGAAACGGTAGTCTACATAACACGTATCATTGCAAATACCCTCTTAAGGTCACTAAATGCCCCTTTGGACTTCTGCCCCATCTCTTTTTCATTTCATGACAGTTGTTGAAAATCAGATGAAGGCCATGTTTTTTGTTAGGGTAGTAGTAATATTACAGAATGTTCACACACACACATACACACACACACACACACACACACACACACACACACACACACACACACACACGCACATGCACAGCTGAAGACAGTTGGGAGGAGGAGGATCAATTCACCTACAGCATGCCTTTAGAATGTACAAGGAAATCTAAGTACCTGACAGATACAAATGTACAAGGAGGACCTGCAAGCTGTCCACAGAAGGCTCCCCAGCTAAGAACTGACTGGAGAGCCGAGCATTGGGAAGCAACAATACTAACTGCTGTGGTACAATCAAAAAAAGCTTTAAGGAAAGAACAGTAGCCAACACCAAGCTTTACGCATTCAAAACCCTCATGATTTAGCTCTATACATTACTGCAGACATTGCTTAATTTAACTCTTCTATCTGGCACAAACCAATACTATGTGGGAGAGTTTTTTTTTTTAATTTCCATAAATACATGGTAAGTAACCCCTTAACTAAACTTTTTCATCCAGTCTGCCAAGGAACATTGGCAGGTTTTCTCTATTTTTGCTTTTTAGATTTAAAAGTCTGCATTTCCAAAATGTTTCAACACTTATTCATAAAATTTTCATGGAATGTTGGTATAATATAAAACCTCATTGGGCTGGGCTCCTGCCCTCAAAAACAAAGGACCAGTTGCATTTTGAATTTTAATGAAAAAATAATTTTTAAATGTCATTTTTTATGCCTCATCATAAACAGAGAATGAATACATCACTTTTACACAGAGGCACAGACTCCTTTTATATCTAAAACCATGTCAATATTACATATTTGTTTCTATAGCTTTTTTGGTTGTTATTCTCTGAAGACAAATCTTTTCAACTCACTGTTTTGTAAAAGATGCATTTTGTCAATTTACAAAAGGCATTTTGGCCTGAATTCAGCTCTAAATTCAAATATCAGTATCTCTCCACTGTGTCAAGATGATATGATATTTTCAGGACATGACCACTTGATAAATCTACTTTCATTATGTTTTGCGTACTGTAGCATCTTTTAGAGAAATTGATAATAGAATCTCAAACAGGGGCATACCAAATATGTGTCTTTTTCTATAACATATAAAAGTGACAGAAAATATTACATATTCCTATAAATAGTATTATTTTTTGGTTTTCATTTCATAAAAACACATCAATAATATGATTCACATCCATAATGATTCAGCTTCAGAAATACAAAATAGGTTTTTTTTCTATGTGTGAAATGAATGGCAAAACCAGAGTATTTGAATTGCTATGTAAGAGTACAAATGGTGCCTAACAACAATGGACAAATTTCCTATAATCATATGAAGTGGTATAACACACTTCTCAGAATAAGTTCACAAAAAATGGAAATAGAGCACCAGAAAAAACGCTCTTTTTTAAATCTCCAATAAAAACCACAGGTAATCCAACAGATCACTTCTCAGAATAATAAATCATGCCCCTTAGATACAAAATGCACCTAGCTAGTGGATTCAGCTATATAGACACATCTACAGCAGTATTGTCATGTAATGCAGTTTACAGTGAGTCTAAATTGGGGATGGATCACAAATTCATTGACAAAACAAGTCTGTATTATTGTACACTGCCTAAACAAAAAATGAGCCATCACAACCAAGTTTCCCAACAATATGGTAACTCACTTTACTCCAGAGGTAACAAATTGAATACCATCCCACCTATGATCCAGGCAGCAATGAACTGCTAAATGTACAGCCCAATTTAAGCAGGAGCTTGAAAAAAAGCACAACGCTGTCCAAGCATATCTTCAAACACGCTATTGTCTCGACACAGTCAAATACTCTTCCTACCTTCACTCCTGCTTTAGTCCTTGTCTCTCGTTTCTTTCTTAATATTTTCTAAACTCATTTACTCATATTGCCTCGTCCACTAGTATTTCTAACCTCTACTTCATTTGGTTGGTCACTACATTATCTTCAACTCTTCCTCTATGTCCAGTTGACATACATATTGCAATGATTGTAATTCTGGACTGTTTTATATCTGTATTTTTTTATATATTCTTAAACTTACTGTCTTAAGATATTTTTGGATTGTCTTTTTTATAATCACTTGTGTAATATATACAGTTACAAAGATCTTCTCCCTGGGACTCCACTGTAAAGGGGCTATGTTACTTTGATTATCCCATTCAACAAATAGAAATACATAAATAACTAAATAGTAAATAAAACGCACTAAGCACCTACTGACAATGCATTTCTCCTGGATACAAATCTGCTATAACAAGTGTCTATGCTCACTGCCATGGAACCATAGTCTGTACAGGACGTTGGGGGCAGTATACCCATTGACATACATACCATCCCCTCCTTTACAAGTGCATCAAGGAGGAATTTAACAATCTGTCCATTCTCAGGCATTTCAAGCAAGCAGTGATAGACCTATCATGGTACTTATCGAATAGCAGATCAGTGCTAGTATAATAAAAAACTGACACTTCCTGTATTACCTCACAAATGCATGAAATACAAAGGCCCCTGTTTTACCATTCAGTACCTTAGCTTTTATAATCAGCAGGAAAACAGTTTTTCATTCTGAACATTGGAAAGCCACAGCATGTTTAACTATTCTGTACCATTTAAAAAGTTAAATGTCAATTCCTAAAGTAAAGTCTATATTCCATGCTATCGCTGGATATAATGTGTGTCCTGTACAACATAACAACTGATCTGTGAAAACATTTGAACAAAGTAAATCCCTGATATTATAACACTAAGTCTATTCGTAAAAGTGAAATATTTATGCCACCCCAGTGATTCATTAAATTGTAATGACTGCTTCCTGGTTCGAGAACCCGTAAATTAATAAAGAGAGGTACTTCTTTTAAGACTGGACTTCAAAACTATGCTCTCTTTTCACCTACCACCATCATCTCAGTCAATTTTATTTTCCCAGTGTTCTTGATCTATTCCTTGCTACTGTCTGCAGCATTTTGATTTCGACAGCTTCCTCCTGTACCCTGAGTTCTGAGAGCTGGTATATGTATAGAATAAACTCCTGTGGAAACAAATTCTTTTTGCAGGAATATAACGAATTTGGAAAAAAAGAAAAAACTTGACTTGAATGAAACATCAGAACAGAAGTCCTCCTGTATGCAGAACCAAAGGGAGGAAATGGTTGGCAGGAACCCATCACACACACACACACACACACACACACACACACACACACACACACACACACACACACACACACACACACACACACACACACATATGCACTACGTATATACATGTGTACATAGATGTACACACTCAAAATCTTGCATATGTGCTTTCACACACACACACACACACACACACACACACACACACACACACTTAAGGATTCTCAATTTGTTTTTTTTTTTGCTAGTAGTACAGATGAGTTGGAAGCTGAGGGCACAGTCCAAAACTTCATTTAAAGTTGAGGGAGGATTCTCACCTCCCCCAGCCCTATGGTTCTGGCACCCTTGTAACTGGTAGAATTTGTGAATGTGTCTGCATGTTGTTATGAAAAAGCAAAATGCACAAAAAAAGATAAGTTGCAGACTGAAAATATACTCAGGATCATAGAAGCAGTCACACAGCAACATCTACTGTTTTATAATGCCACTGGTCTTCACCAATTTTTGTGATAAGGTGTCAGGCAACAATAACAAAATTTACCAGCAATGGTACCAGACAAATTTCACAATTTCACAGATCAGGCACTTATAGACTGCTTTCAGGTAGCCCATGGTTTTGTACAGAGCATGAGTGACATGTATCAACCACGTCCAGAATCCACAGGAATGCATAACCTTCCTGTCCCCATGGACACTAAGCTAATTACAGGGACCTCTCAGAGACCAGCTAGGTATATCACAGGTCTCTGCCTCAAGAATACTTAATATGTTTTTTGAAGTCATGCTTCTACATGTGGATGAAGATATTTTGATTTTCCAGCATAACAGATTGAAGAACTTCTACTATTCATAGCTTTTATGATACCACTTGTCTTCTTGAGACACCAAGTGCAATAGGCAACACACATGCTGCAATAAAAGCCACCTGTGGTTGACAGTCACATAGGTATGTTAACAGGAAAGGCTGATGTTTTATGAACTGACATGTAGTGTTTACCGCACATCATACTACAACCAATGAGTTTGCACAGCATCCATGCAGTCCCCAAGATCACTTATATAGCATACATGTCAGCTGTTTTACTGCTTCCTGCAAGGTGATATTCAATGTGGCCATCTAGTGGGTAGGCATAGGCACTGTGGCTGTATGAAATGTATACAGCAACATAGAAAGCATGCATATGTACCAAATTCCCCCCACCCCACCCATATGCTTCTTTTATGTTGCAGGTAATACTTGTTACTCACTATAGCCCTGGCTAATTATGTCCATATGGAGCTCACACAACACTGCCAACCTGCAGTATTACATTGTATGTGCAGAAACAAGTGAAATGCTTCACTGTGTGTTCAACCATCTCAAAGTCTGTTACCACTGCTTTGATACATTTGAGAAGGCAGTTCAGTATAAACCTGCCACTGTCTCACTGTCTTCAGGATGTTTATATTATATGCCATGCTATACAATATAATCACAAGGAAACAGGCAACCAGGCCAGACCCATGGCACAGACAAATTAGGACCAGATTTGCATACCACTAAAGTGGAAGGCACAGTGACAACTTCTGGTAACAGAGCTGCCAAATAAGATCAAATAACAGCTACAAAATATCTACCCAGATATCAACGGGTAGAATAAATGGCAGTACAAGTGAAGGAGCAACATGTAGCCCACAGCTGTCAGCCCTGATAAGTACACAGTGATAGAGCAGTGTCACATCAAACAAGTATGATGCATACATTGTCGACAGATGGCCATGATAGGCATTGTATGGCTACTTCACACTATTCATCAAACATCTCCATACAGACCACACAGGATGGAGGGTGTAGTGGATCACAAACATCATCATCATAATTGTCATCATCATCATGTGTACAGGTGCTAACAGACACAGTGACACTTGGCTATGTCACAGAAAGTAGAAACGGGGCTCTCATAATCACTTGGGGTACTCTGTGTTAGGAACAAGATCCTACTATGATAGGGTTGGGTTGCCACTACATGACTGTCAGCTGGGGATCTTCCTTTAACTTTTTGTGATATGACTCAGAGTTTCTTTTGACAGGATTTGCTATGATACTATGGGACCATGGCCTGGATGGAGTCCACTGGCAAGGTGTCACGCTGATACAGGCTGGGTGTTCTTGACAACCATGATGAGTGGAGACAGAATGTTGTACATTTCCTGATACATGTAAATATCATATATCCTGTGATGATCCCCCTGCACATCCACCACATGGGCATACCCTACATCAACCATGAACTACACTGCTAGTCTAGGTAGCAATGATGGAACTTGCACGTCCCCACATGGAGTTGAAAATGGAAGCAGTGTTTGCCACAACAGTCCTCATAAGACCAGTCATGATACTATCCATAGACTCTGTCTCCTCACAAAGCTGCTAATAGCCAGAACAATTCTCCCCCACCCAGTTTGTGTAAACAGGCATAATGATAGTGTGGGGTAGCATCCTCAGTAATATCACACAACACAGCAGATGGCTCCATAAGTTCATAGATTAGTTAGTACTAGGCTAACTGCCCTTGTGTGGCATTTTAAGCTTAGCCAATTATCACATGTGAGAATCAAACCCTGCACCTTGTGTCTGTAAGATAAACACCTTAACCATTATGCCAACCTCCCACCCTAACATCATGATGGACTGAATGCCAGTAGACCATGCATTGGTGATGCTCTGACATATTTACTGATTGCTGCTGAGTTCAACCCTCATATTTAGGGCCATCTGTGACATATGATGTCATTAGGTACACCCTGAAAGTCTGCACCATGGAAGATGTACTGCCATAGTGCAATGTTGTCATTGTCCTCTGCTGCAGCTGCAGGGGGCAACTTCACTTTTACATTAATTTTCTGGATGTGACGCTATATAGTGACATAGATAAAATAGGTTTTAGACCTTTTAAGAAAAATACAGCAGTAAATATGTTTATATATGCTACTAGCATGCATCCGGGACATCTAATACGGTAGCTGCCCTTAGGTGAATTTCAAAGAATATTAGATCACACTAGTGATTTAGGAGAGCGAGAGAAAGTGAATTGAATAATGTGGAGATGAGATTAAGTGAGAGAGGTTATGATAAAGAAGAATTATTAAAGTATAAAAAGAAAGTTCTTGGGGAGACTTATGAGGGGCCATGTAGCCACAAGAAAGTAAAATACACTAAGGAAAAAGTGGTAACTAAAAAATGTATTGAAGACACTGATCAAGGAAAATTGTTTTTTGTAACTAAATTTTCTCCTTTTTCAGATGAAATAAGGAGAATAGTAATGAAATATTGGTATATAATTACAGAAGATGATAACATTGGCCATTTATTCCCTGAGCATATTACTTTCTCATATAAAAGGAGAAAGAATTTAAAAGAGTTATTAAATTTTAACTTTCTGAAAGGGAATGAAATAGGTAACATGACCCTTGGCACATTTCCATGTGGATATTGTAGCTTATGTAATAGAGTAAGAAATGTGAATACTATCAATGATGTCTCTTTTAATCCTAAATTTCACTTCAATTGCAGATCTATAGGGGGTAGTGTATGCATTAAGTTGTTCATGTTTAGATACTTGGTATATTGGGCAAACATAAAGAATGGCGAGAATTCATGTTTTAGAGCATTTAAGAGACATTAGAAATCATAGTGAGAGTAGTCCTGTGGCCCAACATTTTGTTCAAAAACATGGTGGTTCCCTCGATTGTCTTAAATTTTGTGT
This sequence comes from Protopterus annectens, assembly GCF_019279795.1. Taxonomy (NCBI): domain Eukaryota; kingdom Metazoa; phylum Chordata; order Ceratodontiformes; family Protopteridae; genus Protopterus; species Protopterus annectens. The sequence continues at coordinate 464,662,022 of NC_056737.1, read as the reverse complement.
TTTGGGTAAACCTTTTTCCATGGGAGGGAATGATTATCTTTATAAGTTACTTGAACTAGAGACAAAGATGATTTTAAAATTTGGAACTTTAAAGCCCTTTGGACTTAATTTAGAACTGGCTATTTAGATCTGATTAAAATAGGAAATAAAAGGAAAAAAGAAAAGAAAAAAATAATAAATAATAGAAAAAATAATTTATTTCTGTTTATATACTGATTTTGTTATTAATAAAAAAGTTTTTTTGTATTTAAAAAAATATATGAATTTATTAGATAATATTTGTAGAAAAATAGATGTATTTATGAATATTATTACTATTAATATTTTTAGTAAAGTGTGATGAATTTGATGTAATGTTGATTTAATTGTTAAAATTGAATAATTGTATAATTGGATAAGCTATTTGTGCTAATTGCTTCTGAATGTGTATGCATTTGTATAAAAAGATGTGTGAAGCATACACTTTTTGTGATCCTTGAAGGCGAAAGGCCGAGGTACCAGATCGAAAGCTAATAAAGAAAAGAAAGAAATACTGGTAAAAAGCACTTGGATTTGTGTTTTTGTGGGCAACTTCACTGTTACCTGCAGCCATGGAACAGCCCTCACATCCTGAGGACTGTGAATGCCCACACTGTACAGCCTTGTATTCATATGTAGGCAAGACTGTACCATCACCATGTGCTGCAAGTCGATGTCTACCACTGATGGAGACAAAAAGTGCCACTGTGTCATCTGACACCAACTCTGGTGTTTGTGATTCTGCACCATTATAAGCCTGTTGTCCTTGCCACCCTCCACTGATGTCACTGCAGCAGTTTTGTGGTCTATGCATGCACGATATAAGAAGCATCAGACTGAACATAACTACCTGTGCTATCACTGTGGCCCTGTGGCATGCATGCTTGCTAAGGATGCTCATTTAACAAGAAGCTTACATAGGTTCATAGGTTCATAGGTTCATAGGTTTATACTAGGCTATCTGCCCTAAGGCATTTATAAGCCTAGCCCAAATTTTTGTGGCTTACGCCACCTCTTATATGAAAAAATACTGTGCCCATTAGTTTGTTGTGCCTCTGTCCAGCAGTGACACAGATATGATTCCCGGGGTAAACCTACGATCTCCCATCCACAGGTCTAGATTTCTCTTGAACAGAGTCAGCGAGGTGCTCTGCCTCACATGGACTGGGATTTTATTCCACAGCATAGGGAGTCTCTGAGTGATAAATCTATCCCTCCAGCACGTCCTATTTATAGCTGTGCTAAGGTTTAAGTCGCTTGCTCTAGTGGTTTTGGTGGATTTGGATTTTTTGAGGTGGAGCATGTCCATTAATTCCGGGTTGGACATGGCCTTGTATGTCAGGCACATGTCACCTCTGAGCAGACGGTATGCGACTGAATAGAGCTGGAGTTTCTTCAATCTGGCAGCATATGACAGATTTTGGAGTCCCTTTATCCTTTTGGTGAGGAACTTTTGGGGTCTCTCCAATTGCTGCAGATGTCGGGTGAGATACATCCCGAATGGGGCATTGTACTCGATCATTGGTCTGATAAGTGAAGAGTACAGGGAACAATGACCTCACTAGATCTGGATGTGAATCCCTTCATGATCAGGTGGGCAATGTAGAAGGTCTTTCTAACCACTTTAGCAATGTGAGTGTCAAAAGAAAGGCCACTGTCAACCTGGGTCCCCAGATCCCTGATAACCTCTTCTGTGCTTAGTGGATTGCCACCTATATGGTAGCTTGGGGTTACCTTGTTTTTCCCGAAGGGTATGACTATACATTTTTTGGCATTTAACTTCAGGCCATGGCTCTGGCACCAGCTATCTGTTTCCGTGAGTCCCTTCTGAAGGATATCCATGTCCGATGCACTTTCCACTATGGCGCCCAGTTTGCAGTCGTCTGCAAACTTTGTCAGCCAAAGTCCTCCCATGTTGGCCTGTACTTCTGAGAAGTAGATGCCAAACAATAGGGCGCCAAGGACCGAGCCCTGTGGGACACCACTTGTGACCGGCTTGGAGTCTGACACAGTGCCAGCAACTCTAACCCTGTGGGTTCTGTCCTTAAGCCAGTTTGCAACCCATCTTGTGACATATGGGTTTACATTTAAGCTGGTAAGTTTTTCTACAATACCCGAGTGGGGTATTGTGTCGAAAGCCTTTGCAAGGTCAAGGTAGGCTGTATGGACTGCCTTTCCTCATCAATGGCCTTGGTGACTGTTTGAAGAAGTCGACCAAGTTCAAAAGGCATGATCTTCCCTTGACAAAGCCAAACTGGGTCGGGTCCAATGTCTGCAAGTCCCCTATATCTTTGTTTATGAGCTCCATTATGATCCTCTCCATAGCTTTGCAGACTAGACTTGTTAAGCTTATGGGGCGGTAATTACCAGGGTCCGTGAGGCCGCCTTTGTGGAGTGGGACCACAGTTGCCGTCACGCCACTCCTTGGGCACGTATCCTGTGGTAAGGCTGAGATTAAACAGCTGCCTTATGTGCGGGTTTAATTCCTCATTTAGCTCGTGTAGCACACAGCCGGGGACACCATCCGGTCCCATTGATGCTGTGTTTTTAGCTTTAGAGAGCAGCTTTCACCTGCGCATTTGAGATGTCCGGGAGGCTACACTCGGCTGGGATAGTTATCTCTCCTTTAGGGGAGAGGGGTGAAGTTTGCACTGAACCTGTCTGCCAGTATGTTGGCAATGTCTGTGGGTTCAGTGATTTTTGTATCATTTTGGACTAATTCTGAGCATATCTGGGAGTTTCCACCCAGGTTCCTAACATAGCTGAAAAAGGCCTTATGATTTTCCTTTGAATCCATGGCAATTTTTCTCTCAAAATTGGCCTTAGTTGATTTTATGAGTGCTCGTATTTTTTTACTAATAATGATCAGGGGTGACTTCCCTTTTATGGATTTTGTTCTATCATGTAATAGCTTTCTCCTCTTATTGTAAAGTTTGTTAATGGCTGGGGTCCACATCCCACATATATGTCTTCTACCTTCCTAAAATGACTCAATATCTGATATTGCTATGTAAAAAAATGTAAGTGGCAGATGCTGCAGACATCCAGCAGTCTGTATGTGCACTGCAGTGGTGCTCTAAGAGTATCAGCTGGATGTAGTAATAACCTGGTATGTCATCCATTAAGATGCAAGGGGATTGGGCCATTCTGATCCCAGTGTCCATTCCTGTTGGAGTGATGGCAGTACCATCTTCCCCATCCAGAGACACCAGAATCTATTCAAATTCTATTAGCACAGTATGTGGCACCACCCTCTGGCTGGCCTTCGTACTGCTATAGAACATGCCTTTGCCATAGCACAGTGTATTATATCAGTAATGCACATACAACACTGCTGCAGAATATAATTCTACTCCTTCCCACAGCACTGATATCATATACCATTCTCTACCATATCTGGTTTCCTAAAGGCTAGTACGTATCCTTTTTCCATAGTATCATGTCATACAATAATTCTGAATACCTGCAGCAGAACTCAGTTTTCAGCAGGGTTGAAATTGTCCAGTCTCTGACATCCAACATATCCTCTGGACATGCTAACATCTATGTAAATAAGAGGCATCACTATAGGGTGTACTGCTAGGACTGGTAGGATGGCAGGTATAGACAGATGGATAATTGCAGTATGCCATACTATAGTTATGGGATGAACATGGAAATAGATGAAGCTAGTGTACCTGTCACACAGGCTCACATGCATTCCTTTCAGGGCCCAGCCTCTCTGACAGCTACTACATGTATGCATGCATGAGAAAAAGTAATTCCACACTATTATAGATTATAGGGTGACACCTAGAAAAACATAGGTGACAGAGCTATACAGTGCTATAGTGGGCTTGATAAAAATGTGTAGGCATAGTACTGCTGCATCTATCACCATGTAGTCCCATATAATGTTCACATGGTATACCCTCTGCATAAAGACAGAATGAAATGCACAGAAACAAGTAGTCCTGATATTGTGAATGCCTTGTGGCCAGTACAATTTACTTACATGGAAGTCAGGCAGCTACACATATTGCCAACTGCTATTTTGGATATATTGCACTCCTGTGCCAAGGGCACATGTTCTTAGGACATAGCATTGGTGGTATAGTGGTGAGCATAGCTGCTTTCCAAGCAGTTGACCTGGGTTCGATTCCTGGCCAATGCAAGAAGAAATCTATTAGACACATGCATCCTACCATGCAGCTGAAGATTATGTTTACCATCCCAGGGCTGTTTACTGCTCAGCATGCCACAGCTGCACTCCCATGTAAAACTTCCTGTAGCTTCACAATCACTTTCAAGGTTTTTGTGCCTTGGCATTCAATATGATGGAGAATCCTCCATAGCTGCACTATTTACTGCTTTGCATACTATATAAGCAAATGAGGCAAAGCAGCATGGCTGTCTATGCTTACTTTATTTTGAGACAAGAAATACAGCTAGAGTACATAAGCAATTGTCTGACATCCTGTATTTGTGGAATTGTTCAAAAGGCCTGCACTAGTATGTGCATTATACTTCTGAGCAGTGACAAGCTGCACTGATCATGATTAAGTAATGACATTGTACATGTGACTCACTGGCTGCCATTTTACTCCTTGTGAATGTACTTTTTCAGGGGATATTTACATGGCAGTGGCTACTTCTGATAGTGCCAGCTTGGTTCATGAAGGACAATAATTTATGTTATGTCTTCTTTACAATCAATTCACAATGAGTTCACAGAGCAGCTACTAAGGGTTTAGGAAGGTCCCTTTAGAAAAGCTGATGCATGGTACTACCTGGCTAAAGTGCTCACCTGGACCACTTGTATTACCAGGACTGGACAGCAGTGCAGGTATTGCTGTGTTGACCTGCAATGCTGCCTCCCTAAAGATATCCATGAATGGGAAGCAGAGGTTAGCAGCACAGTAGGGCCTTGAATAGCTTTGTGTCTGCCACTGTAAACTTTTTTTAGGACGTGTTGTCACTTTGTTGCACTGATGTGTTCTTGTTTCTAGCAGGTCATAAAGAAATTGGGTGGTATACTTTGTGGAAATTTTATGACAGTCGGAGGTGTTGCTAGAAGTATTGTGATATGCCAGGAATATGTGCAATGGGGTCCTACAGGTAGATGCCATTATGAGACATTATGCTAAACTATCTTAGGATGCTAACATCATACCTCACATATCTGTGTATGAGAATCATATATCTGCCTGCTTCCTGGGACAGATATAATGGAACATAGGTGTGGGACTGTAGGTTGCAGCTGCTGTGGCACTTACTCTCCACCCTTCACCATTTACCAATGTGACCCTATTGCATTTAGCACAAGCAAAATGGAGTCTCAGTTTTGTTGCCTGTCACTGGAGACAGGAAAGACTGGCATCTAAACAGGACTGTTTGCACTGACATATATTGATCTGTGTTCAGTATAGCTTCATTCCACTTGTAGGATGGTTTCACTTATGCCAACCTTCCCAATGCATCTTCATCCCCCCACCTCAAATGACTGAGCAGCTCAGAAGGGACATCATCCACAGCCTGACCTTGTTATGGCTCTACCCAGGAAGGGAGATGGTGCTAGCAATGCCTCAATGGAGGATGATCTCAACCACACACAAAATGGTAGCCTAGCTCCTCTGACCATTGTGTGCCAGTTGCAACTGGAACAGATGGATGATGGAGGCTGATGTTGAGAAATGGCCCACATGGAACACCTTCTAAAGTGGACTGCAGATTCACTCATCAGGCAGGCCCTATCCACTGGGCTGACAGAGGAGGGATTGGTCACACCACTCACCAACCAAATTGATTTGTTGGTTTTGGGTTAGACTAGTTTCACTCTGTGTAAGGTAGTAGCAAATAAACTGATTGTACAACACCTTATCTTCAGCCTACTGTACTTCTTTCCTATTGTGTATATCCCCATACATTGTGCATTGCCCAACCTTCCCCAAAACATTTCACTGCCCTCTATGTGTGTCTGTCCATCTTATGTTATCCATCCTAGAATATACACACCCATCCATTTGTCTATCCTGTTCTGTGCATTCCTTTTTGTCCCTGCACTCTGATCCACCTCCTTTTCATCCCGTTTTAATGTCACCCTTTCCTCTCATCCTATATATCTACCATCCTTCAAAAAATGGCTGTCCTGCTTTCTCTTAGCAACCTGAATTCTCTTACATATTGTCCTTCTGTATGTGTCCCTGCTTGCTGCCTCCCCAGCTTTTACACTTTCCTATACACCCTTTTCCTACCACTCACATGCATCAGCCAGATATCCATGTACGTGGATACCATACCACAGAAGTTGCTAGTACTGTATAAATGTATATCACTGGGCTCCTGTTTATGTTACCTTGCTGTGGAATGCATTAGAACATGTGACACTGCTTCCACCTGTACTGTTACAGGCCACTTCCTTCAAATATAAAGGAGTTTGTATACTAATATTTTTAGCTCTCATGAAATTCATGTGGCATGGCATGTAACCACTATACGCTGAGTAACGTGTACTGTTGTGAACAGCTTTTTCTACCCAGCTATGTCTGCATGTGCCTTTGCTGTGCTGTTTTTCTATGTGAAAATGCTCAGAGTTAACTAATTATAAGTGCTGCCTGTCCCACTTTAGATATGTAATTATTTTCTTCACTGCTGTGTGTTGTTGTGAAGCTGTGAAAGCCCTATAGTGGCACACAGAACATCTCTATGAATGCTAGCCAATATGTCTACCATGTATTTACAATCATGAACCAAATGTTTGGGCACCCTAATATATAAGGGATTTTTTTGTAGAATTATTATAAAATATCCAAATTCCTATAATGCCGTGGTGGTGGTGCTGCTGTAGTGTTGTCGCCTCACAGCAAGACATTGTCCCGTTCGATTCTCAGCTAGAGCGTCTTCTGTGGAGACATGCATGAATGGGCATACCTTCGTTGAAGGTTGTGCGTTAGGGCCGGCAACTCAGCACGTAAAAATCAACTGCCAATCATTAGCGGACCGGAGTTCCACTCTGGCGACCCCTAACCGGGAAAAGCCGAAAGACACAACAACAACATCCAAATTCCTATAATCATTGCTATAAGCAAATTGGAATATCTTCACTACAACTGCCTTCACAAATCCGTACGTGTACACTGATTAGCCTGATGCTAAGCACTCATATCATTTTCTTGCTGCCAGCAAAACTTTTTATATATCAATGCCCAGACCAAAGTATTATAGCTTCATTTATGCTAATACTTTAACTATGTGTTTATCTCTGAATATATATTTTCAGCACATATATGCAGTCCTGAACCAAATCCCTAAATGTAACATTCCATTAGTAAGCTCTTAACTGCATTACTACAATATATACACATATACATGTGTGTGTGTGTGTGTGTGTGTGTGTGTGTGTGTGTGTGTGTGTGTGTGTGTGTGTGTGTGTGTGTGTGTATGTATGTATATATATATATATATATATATATATATATATATATATATATATAAAACATGTTTTCCATAACCATTGCTATTCACAAATACCAACACTTTCAGTTTACTTTGGACAAAAAGTACAATTTTCCTGCAGCATTTTTTTCATGCATTTTATTCTTGCCAGTGCAACACTAATGTAATTATAAAAAAAAATACCACATCTAATACAATGTCTGTCTTCATGTCTAATAATTTCTGGCGCTCTATGCTCATATCAGCCTACGTTAGCACAGAGCCAGAAGTAGCAACCACCGATAGTCTGCAGAACTGTTTAATTTTCTTTGTGTATTTACAGGCATATAACTTAACTAACAAATAGAACCCATGGTCTGTAAATCACTTCATCAAAAAGCTGCTGTTCTTATCAATTTATCTCTGCACTTTTGTATATGCTGCACTTCTATTTAATGAACACTAATGTTTCCTCATGTCTCTAGTCTTCTGATTCAGCTTGTTCATTAAAAAATGAATAAAGATTTAAAATTGCTGCCATTGCACACTAATCAGGAGGTGTGTACTTCATGAGGAACTAAAACTGCCAAGCGGTGTGGAGGTGTTATTTAGATCCTGCACATTCCACTGTAACCTAGAACCACTTAAATCAGATTACATTACTTGATGGTGATGTTTCTTCCATGGGTCAGTTTGAATGCATAGATATGGCTTGGCCAAGATGGAGACGACAGTTTTATAAATTATACTCTTGGAAGGAAGGTACAATGCTGCAGCACAACATATTATATAAATAAATACAGCTGTCTTTGGCTGTTTTCAAACAGAATTTTAAAAAGGCATTCAACTGCATAATAAAGTCTGGGTAATACTTAACACTGCAATACATAATCAAGGAGAGACTGCACTATATCACTGCAATAATAATATCAGCTTAACAAAAACCTAACTTCACTATCATCTTTACTGTTTAATCTGTTAATTACAGCACACATTATAGTTAATACAGTACTTATATTTCTGGTTCCATTATTCAAAAATGCTTACTGTCTCTCAATGCTAAATAAATAAATAAATTCTTATTAACTATTTCACCCTTCGGACAATAGGGGTCTCTTATATACTGTATGGGATCTAAGGATGTTTTTTTTTTTTCAAATTCATGCAATACTCCTCAGAATAAGATCTTCACTCACTTTTGTCCAGACCGAGATCAGATTGATCTGATGCACTAGGAAGATACACTCTTTGGCACAGACCGTGGAAATGTACAGTCTTTCAAAGTATTTGAAATTAAATATTTCAACACTTTATAGCTGCAGAAACTTATTTATTTGTCTTTATTTAATAGCTTTATATAGTTACTGTATATTTAAATGATACAGCAGTCTTATTGTTTAGTTAATGTCCACACAATAACAAGTTAAGCGGTTCTGCAGCTTATTAGGCTGTCTTCTCAAATTCAAAGGTTGCTTTCAGGTAATCTCGTGCCTTAACTGCACAAGGATCCTCTGCAATATAGACACTAAAATCAAACTACACAATAAAGTTGATACAATAACTTGCGTGAAGCTAAAATGTATAACGAGTTCTTTGGCAAGTGTATTAGTCTTATTAGGCATTGGCTAAACTCAAGACTTTCTCTGCATCTCTGGGTAAATCTGTGTAATTTGATCTTATCACAGTGCTATGAATTTCTTAGCAGAAAGGAAAATGTTTTGAAGGGAAAACTTAACACCTAACTGCTTAGAGGCTCTTGTTGGTCCAGAGGCAATGATACGAGCATGGAATACCAAAGCTCGTGGTCTTGAGTCCCAGATAAGACTGAATGCTTTCCTTTCATGTTTGCAAGAGTTAAAACCAAAACCTAAGCAGAAAGCTTTCACTGCATCATAGTTTGCATAACTTGAGTAAAAGAACAAGGTGAGAATTCAGAGGATTGTGAGGGTAGCGGAGGACAATTAATTATACTTTTTGATGTATACATGGTGATATTTCTACTAGAGAGCTACTGAGAGATTAAAAGACAGTTATTATTTCTGGTTGCTAGACTTTGGTATGTGGACAATTTATAAAGGTAGGGAATAAAAAAAGAGTTGTAAGTGGAAAATTCCGACCTTTCAGTTACTTAAAGATCACTAAATTAGCAGAAAAAAGGTAGGTTTAGATATACTTTTAATAAGCATGATGCTGGGAGTGGTATGAAAGAATGCCATGTTGTAGCAAGAATTGGCAAAGAAACATTATTAGGAGGAAAATAAATGGGTCTGGTGTACAATTCTAACTTTGAGATTATGTTATTTAGAAAAAGAGCCATTTAGTTAAGCTGCAGAGAATAGCGGTATGGGGTAGTTGAGTTCCAGCTGAAATGACAGAAAAATACTTTGAACTGTTGCCACAGTGACATTCTCACCAGCCTAAACTGAACAAATGAAAAGCAGGTCATTAAAATTCAGTGCATGACAGAAGTGTGTATCATGACAGGATAAAAAATGGAGAAACATATTCATATTTGTGACCTAAGCCAGCAACATTGAGGGGATGGATAAAATGTAAATGTGTATTTATAAATGTGTAGGCACATTTTACAGGAGTAATCAAATTCTTAATTTCTAGGTCACTACCATTTCTTCTGAAGTAAAGCAGAGTATGGAACAAAGCCAGGAAAGGATTAGGAGATCAATTGCACATGAAATAATGAAAAATATGCAAAAGCAAGAAAGACACATTCCAAAATGTATTGATTAATTGAAAAGGTTGTTACATTAATTTTCTTAAAAAGGTTTTGATATCAAAGACAATATTTAGCTGATGGTTTTGGTTTGCTCCTAACTTAATTACCTAAAAGCTTTTATCTGAAGTCCCATATTATTAGAGATTCCCTCGAGAGAGTTGATTCAAATGATTCCCTTTACCAGTGTGAAAAACAAAGATTTAGGCTACACATCTGTGGTTTGTTTAATATCATTTGTAGCAGGCGTCATCTTATTTATATAATGTATTCCTGATTGATAATTTCACTGCTGTTGTTTAATCATTTTTATTTCTTTGTTTAATTAATTCTTTATTTATTTGTATTCTTTTAACCAAATAGTCTAATCTGGGCACCAAGAGTGACCGTTTTAACTGAAGTTCCAGGATGTGTTAAATTGTCAATGTAAAGAACACTGTGCTAAATTTAGTTTTGTTTTCAATAAAAGTGCACAAAATTACAATTGCAATTACTATTCAACAAAAGTTACCATTTACAGAATTAAATGCAGCAAGAGTCAGATTTTGATGATAAAGATAAATGAAGCAAACTGACAAAGACCCTATTTTAGTCACATCAATAAACAATGGCAGCTTTTTATATTCAGTATAAATTCATTTAAGCTCTGTATAAGAATCTACTAGGATTTGTTATATTCTTATTACTGGACCCTTCCTGTTCAGAATTACAAAACAAGATCTTTCAGTTTAATTAAAAAAATATTTGGTATTTTTATAGTTCCTAATAATTTCAATGATCTGTGTTCAACAAGGAACTGGCTGGACCTCAATATAGCTGACTGTAACCATTAAGCAAGATGGAATAAGATGGGTAATTATTAATGATGCTTGTATGGAATCCTAGTAAGCATGGGGCAAAAAAACTTTATAAAAACACCACTATTCATACAGCACAGAAACGGGTGCAAAATGTTTTTATGAAAAACAAAGTAAGCTTACAGCAGCAGAAATCAACACCAGAAAACAAGTAATACTAAAATAATGAAGCCGGACACATGGTCCCATACTTATTAAACTAAAGTAATAATTATAGCCACAGACTGGACAAAGGAAAGAAAATATGTTGTTGTATAAAAGGCAAAGATGGCAGAAGATTGCCCCACCCATTTCCTAAGCAATGTGTTACCTAACCATGCTTTTTCATTCTATCAGCTCTACTTAACCGGTTTGATTACATATCATTTTGCAGAATTAGTAGAAATAACATTAACTGTATGTCTTCTGCAGAAGCAATGTTTCAAATTACAAAACTGAGGATATCTACGATCTTTACCAGATGAAGGCCCTTTGACTGACAAAACACAATATGTTTTAGAATTAAAAAAACTGTGTTCATGGCACACCCCGAATGGATAATTCAGAGCATTTTACTACTAAATATAACTAAGGATGTTAAAATAAATCAGACTGTAATAGAACAAAAGTTCATTGTTCAATTTAACCATAAATAAGGGTTTTGTGTTTCAAGCTGTTAATATTTTCCACATTTCCAAAAATTGAAAACAACTTAAAGCCTTTTTACTGAAGATACATAAACTGCTGGTTATAAAACTACACTTCATAAAATATAATTGGCACTATTCAGTCACTTCATCTATCTATATCTATATATATATATATATATATATATATATATATATATATATATATATATATATATATATATATATATATATATATATATATATATATATATATATATATATATATATACATATATATATATATATATATATATATATATATATATATATATATATATATATATATATATCTATCTTAAGAAATGTTTGCTATTTTGGAAGGAATAAGATCTACTTTTCAGCAAAGCAGGCTAAAACTGTATACATTTTATACAGTCTTCTATACAACTGACTAAGCAAAAAAAGACAAGGGCTGTGGATATTATCTGTCAAGAGCTTTATATTTGTTTATCTGCTGGGTGCTTTGTTATTGTGAACTTTATAAGCTATTTAGCACAGTCTCACAAAAAGCAGTTTTGAAGAAGCGTTTTGGTTGATATTGTATTTTTAAAACTGCTCTGAACTAAAAGGCACAGCTAATCTCAGTAATCTATATCTATATATATCTGTATATATATATATATATATATATATATATATATATATATATATATATATATACATATACATATATATATATATATATATATATATATATATATATATATATATATGTATATATGTAAAACTCAGTTTCGCTAGTCGGGAAATGCACTTTTGTGAAACTACAGATCACTGAAGCATTAAAAAAAAACAAATACACTACAGTAAATTATGCAGGTGGGTAAGCCCCCTTGCAGCCCCCACACCCCCGCTACTAATATATACCAACTCCAAGATTGCACTACAGTGGGGAAAAGGGAAAATTCCATTAGCCCTATTGTACCATGATCTCCAGCAACAATCTCGGTGAACTATAGTTTTGTGAAAGTACATTTCCGGAGAAATACACTTTCATGAAACTGGACTAATGAAACTGAGTTTTGCTGAAGTATTATTTTGGTGGGTCAAAGTACACCCATATATATAATATACATATATATAGGTTCCCTACATTAGAACGAAAGCTCAGAAGATCGACAATGACATCACTAACGCCAGAAGACCGACGGAGCAGATAACCAACAACTCGGAATCCCGACAGCGAAAACATCGACATGGGAAATGTGTGAGCGTGACTAGGTAAGTGTGTGATAATGAGGGATTTAGGGTTAGGGTGCAGGTAAGGTAAGTGTGCAATAGTGATGGACCTTAAGGTTAGGGTTTGGGTTAAGGTTAGTGCATAGATAGTTGTGTGTAAGGTGTAGTGTAGGTTTTTAGGTTGTTGGTGTGCTTGTGTTGTGTGTGTGTTGTGTGGAACAGCAAACTTTTTGTTTTGTTAACTGCCGAGATTGTGGTTTGTCGAGCATGTGAACTTTGGTGTTTTTGCAGTTTCGTTCTTGTGGTGTCGGTGTTGTGGGTGTCGGTTTACTGTAGTAGACCCATATATATACATATATATATGTAATGTACAGACTACAACTAGAAATTTACCTTTTGATGTCAACACATAAACCATTAAATGCCTGCAACTCATGATTTCTGTTTGGGACAAATCAAGGTACAGGACATGTCAGTAATGTGCATGGCCAAAAACAACAAGTTAAAAGCTTACTGAAGCTGTTACTGAATGGCAATGACATGTAAATATATTTATTCTGTCGTTCTTAGTTAGTTTGATATCTCATACCACTTCTCCTTATCAGTACTTGTAATTAAATTTAAAACAAAGTCTATCTACTCATTGTCTTCTGATTTTGTCATACCCTGCTCATTGATTATGGGCCAGATATATAAATATGCATCAACAGGTCACATACCAGTCCTTAACTATTTTGTTTAAAAAAATGCACTAACTTAGGTGCATGATCCCTGGACTCTGAAGCATAGCTAGGCCATAGCTTGAAATAGGAGAGAAGACAGTGAAAAGCATACCATTCCTGACATTAACTGCCACCTACTTAACAATCCATGATCAGTGCAGCCAGTTGGTGGAGAATTAAACTTGTAGATGAGTGTTATCACTTTAGGGGCCAACACTGTCTTTTTAGTGTTACCAAAATGGCAGTGAGTATAAATTTACTTCCATATCACTAGTACTTTTCTGACACACTTTTCAGTCATCTGCATTGCTTGCTGTTAATGACACCGTGATTGCCCCACATACAGCAATACACAAGGGGAAGTACATGAAATGGGAAAGGATGTGCCCAAGTCTGAAGAATAGTAAAATGTAAAGCAACTTTATATTCCATGTAGAAAAAGCAATGCACCAGGATTGGAAAATGACACAAAGAAAAATAACGTTGAATGAGTCAATGGAATAACTGAATAATTTAACCATCTGATATGCAGTTGACAGTCATACCACTCAATAACTTAGTGCAAGAAATCTGGACAACACCTAAAATATAGTTGAGGATCAAAGGACAAAAATAGGAACAGGTTTTAAATACTGTTCTTAGAAACTTAGAAGAGTGCTAGACTAACAATATTTGTGTTAGCATGCATTTTTGGAAAGATATGAAGTCTGCAATTCAAATATATGTCATTATTTAGTGTCTTCAGTGATTTCTCAGAAAACTACAAAGTTTCTGAGGAACAGACCAAAAATATGAGGTGAAAATCTATACAGGTGAAAGATAATTTGACGGTAGATTTGAGACATTTGTAAGAAGTGCTGAAGGATATTAGGATGCACAGGAAGAGGTGTCACCAATAGGAAATACAGAGTTATTTTATTACACAGATAGTGGGTGAGGCTTATGGCTTGTGTGATGCATGCAGTTCTGGAAACCTAAATATCTGCTAATACAGTGACAGGGTAGAAAATGACAATAGTAAACCAACAAAAGTAAAATGACAATAGTAAACCAACAAAAGTGATGCTCAGCTTGCACTGCAAAACATGAAGACATGATGAAGAAAGATTAAATTTCCTTAAAATCTGTACACTTCAGTAAAAGAGAGAAAGAAAGGCCAGGACAGTAACTTAGAAGTGAAGACTACCAATTATTGCCAGGGATTTACCAAGTATCATGGCCAATGCTTTTAACATCTTGAGAGAGAGTGATTGCTTAGATGGCTCTCATCTCCCCAAATACCCAAATTCCTTGTCGAACTGACTTGGATTCAGTGCTGCATTTGTCCATCACATCCTATCTGGATTTGGTCCAATTTCCCATTTTCGATCTATGCTCTTCACTGACATTTAAATATAGAGAAGAAGAAATAAATCAGTAATGCCTCCTAATTGGACTTATTTCTAAACTTGTATTCCACAACTTCTACAAAAGTCATCCTGTGTTTATTCCTCTTAGGTTTCCCAGTGTTGTTGTTGTGTCTTTCGGCTTTTCCCGGTTAGGGATCGCCACAGTGGAACTCCGGTCCGCTAATGATTGGCAGTAGATTTTTACGTGCTGCGTTGCCAGCCTTGACGCACAACCTTCAACGAAGGTATGCCCATTCACACATGTCTCCACGCAGAAGATACTCGTATGAAACAAAAATCTATTTTTGCACATCTGTTTTGCCAGTTACAGTAACTTTGTTTTCAACCAATTACAGTACAGTTACAGTAACTTTGTTTTCAGCCAAGACAGTCCTTTATTAAGGTTTCACATAATCAGGTTTCTCAAGATATAATTTGATATAGTGTATATCAATGAACATATTTTTTGTCCTCATTTCATATTTATTCACCTCCCTTATGTGTTCGCACACTGTCCTGTCTGACTGCTACCAGAACAACAGTGTCATTTCTGGGCAATGCATAGTATAATAAACCATTTTTGTATTAATTGAATGCATGAATACAAAAGGTCATTTTAAAATAAAGCAAATACCAAGTGGGCTAACTTAGATAAGACAGTGACAGGAAAACCTAGGACCTTCTGTGCTGATAGTAAAAGTATAGTTTTTCAAAAAATAAATATCAAACATCTGTACAGGTAAGTCAGATCCCACATTTATTCTCCCAAAATGATTAAATGATGGACTGAAAATGGATGACTAAGGCAGGACTACTAAGGTGTTCTTAATATGTTTATAGAATGCAGATATGGAGCAGAAACACAGGATCCAAGTATAAGTCTAGTGAATAATTACAGTTAACAAATGCATTATATTTTTGAGTCATTTTATTCTTATTTGAATAACCTAAAAGGTTGCTTTGCCATTGGTATGCAGCAGAACACTGAACATTACATTAACTAGCAGTGTTTTGCAAATACAAAAGCCCTGCTGAGAACTGTACATGTGCTACAAATTACCTCATGAGTTTCTGACTTATCACTTATGATAATTGTGGTTGTGTGCTCAAAAATGTTTTTAAAACATTGTTTCCCATATTTGCCCCCACTGTCTGTCATTAATCAACGCCCACCAGCAAACTGGCTTATTCTTTCCCAGTTACCAGAGGGATGGTCAGCTATTGGGGTCCATCCTTCAGACAGCCATCAACTGTGGTTTGAGATCTTTTTGCATGTGCCTCTATCAGCTGCATGCACCCAATGGGCTGCAGTGAAAGGTATCTCCTCACTTCTGCATGGAATATTTTCTCTCGAGCAGCCCTGCTGACCCTCAAAATATGAGTGGTGGTTAATAACAATGGATCAACATCTTTTCTGTTACTAGATTCTAAGGTACTAAGGACAACAGTATTAATCAGTTAACAGTTTACATGGGAAACTATTACTTTCTTAGTATTTATCAGCATAGCTTCCAGAAAGGGCATAGCACTCTAAAAGCTAGGCTTTCCCTAACAAACAGAATTCTTTAGTATAGATAAACAGATACTTATTAGAATGGTCTAAAATAACCCAAAAATATTTTGATTCCATACATTAATATAGAATTTTGTCTGAATTTACCTTTTACAGAAACAGTTGTGACCCACTTAACTGGTTCCTGAGTTATCTTTTGATTTAGTCATTCTGAATAAAGAGTAACTAAGAATTTTTGTCAGTTATACAAATTTATTGTGGACATTCCATAAGGATCAGTTCAAGAATTAGTCTTATTTTCCACATGAATTAACTCCTTCTCATTCAATCTCTGTAGCATTCCCTCTTCATGTTATACCAGTGGCCTAGCTATCAGGACTGATGATGATTAGTGTAATTATCACAGCATTATGTGGTGACATCACAGCAATGCATTCATGGGCCACTAAAATGAAATTAAGACAAATTTTTTAAGAGGCTGAGGCTGTGCTTTCTGATACTCCTGGAAAAGTGTAACACTGCCCCCAAGAAATGTGTTTTCACTTCTTTTCAAGGAAGTTAATTAAGCTCTGCAAAACTTGTCAAAGTTTAAAAAATTAGAAGTATGACAAGACTGATTCTATTATTTGAAATGCATACTGATGATGACATCCTTTCTAGAGTAAATGGCCTAATCAGGACTTGCCACAAAATGTCACACTTGCTACCAAAAGATGCTACCAAAAGAATAGAAAAACTCAGTAGTGAAGGAGAATTTTTGCCAGACAAGGAATATACACTGTCATTAATCACAAGAGACCATAAATTAAACTGCCACTTTCATCTATAAAGCTCATAAGCAGTGGCAGTATCACCATGTAACCTCCCGCACAAAGTAGTTGTTACCTAACAAGCAAACAGCTATACTAACAACATAGACTTGGAGCTATGTAAACTGTTTGGTATGAAACAGGGTTACATATTTTCAGTGTTTCTTAAAGAAAAAGACCAACACACACTTACTACAAACACCTTATTTATACTAATCCCTGGTGTGAAATACTGAAGGACAGGAAAGGAAATGATAGTAAAAGAGATGGAAAAAGCTCTGGCTTTGCTGATCACACCTGAACTGAATGGCCAGGAACAGAAGCATATGACAGCATTGGCAGTAACAAACAGAATGGCATGGTACATCCTTAAGGGGACTGATTCTAGAAGCAAAGAGGTTATGTTTCCACTATAGAAGGCTTGGACAGAGCAGACCATATGTCCTGCATGCAGATCTGAAGGCCATATAAAGACATTCAGACTGCCAGGAGGAATCCACTGAGAAGTTTCCAGAAAAACAAAAGGGATGTAGGAAAATTAATATGGTCAGTTTCTAAAGGAGGTAGAGTTCTTCTCATCTAAAAACCAAATGAGACAGGGGGACATAATATTTTGTATAAGATCATGTCAGGGAGATGTGGAGGGTCATTCTGATTAGGAAGGAAAGAAAGAGGGGATGCAGGCAGCAGATTTTAATTACTAACTGCTCCTTGGAGCTCCAAAAGGACTTTTTCACTGAGGGGATTGTGGGTAATGGACCTACAATATGGACTGCTGGAATGGGTGCTAGAGAAGAGTATATAGAGGAATTTAGGAGGTCATGCAGTCACAGAAACTGGGTTCAGGACTACAGAGAGTACCGAGTCTTGAAAGGCTACAATGCCTTCTACAGTTTCAGACCACAAAATGAACATGTAAGAACCAAAGGAGGAGGAATATCTATCTTCAAAGATAAGTACTCCTCTA
This sequence comes from Protopterus annectens, assembly GCF_019279795.1. Classification (NCBI taxonomy): domain Eukaryota; kingdom Metazoa; phylum Chordata; order Ceratodontiformes; family Protopteridae; genus Protopterus; species Protopterus annectens. Next base: position 464,643,757 of record NC_056737.1, on the reverse strand, counting down.
GACTGGTTAGACATGAAAACTCCATGGAGCCACTCCATGTTCAACTAACTGTGGGTAAGATCCCCCTTCAAGTCAACATTAGCTATAGGTTCCCTTCAATGAACCAAGATACTCACGCTGTTTATATGGACCTACTTGAGTCAATCAAATTACAACCAAATATTCTAGTCATGGATGATTTTAACTATCCCTCCATTGCCTGGGAAACTTATACTTGTACCAACATGCCCGCACAAAGGTTCCTGGATTTTGTTAGCATGAATGCCCTGGAACAAATAGTTTGCAGCCCCACAATGGGTCAAATATTCTTGACTTGGTCCTCACCAACATGGGTGACTGTTGCACCACCACAAGTATAGGACCCTGACTGATTAAATCTCAACACAAATAAGTCACATCTGAAGTAGCTATAACACCTGAATCCCTCTTAGGTGAAATCAGGCTAAAACATTTCACCAAAGCTAATTATACCCTCCTAAGGAATGGCATAAATAGTTTCCAAGCTCTTGTTCCCACAGATGGCACTGACAACTATACTAAGGTATATAAAAATGCCCTGTATAAACACTTACACAAATGTATTGACACACCAAGATCCTCAGGAATAAAACAAGCCTCCGTGGTGGACATCCAACATTAATAAATTAGACAACAAGAGGAAGAAGTTGCTTCTTAGAAATAAAAAAAGAGGTACCAGCACTGGAAGAACACCCTCCTCTGCTTGAACAAACAAATAAGACAAGTTGTAATTAAATCCTCTAAGGGTAACTTCAAAAAAACTTTAGCAACCAGAGGTATGGATAACCATAAGGCATTCTTCAGCTATATCCATAACCCAAAAGGTAGGACCAAGATGCGTGCTGAATTAGCTGTGGATGGTATCACACACAATGATCCTGTGAAAATATCTAACCTATAAGCTGACAAGTGTGGTGAAAATTTCACCTCCTTGTCCCCTCCAAACATTCCACAAAGCATTCCATTCTACAGCTCCCACACCTAGCATCTCCAAATATCATTAATACTCTCTCCAAGACCAAAAACACAGCATCTATGGGACCAAATGCCATCCCAGACTGCATTTTAAATGATCTAAAACATGAGTTAGCAACTTCATTATGTACTCTTTCAACCACAGCCTGAGTATTGATTTTGTTCCTGCTGAATGGAAAACAGCAACCATCATCCTCCTTCATAAAGGGGGTACAGCAGCAGACCCTGGTAACTACTTACACACATACGTGCAACAAGCCTTATCTGTAAGGCCATGGAATGAATCATCCTGGACCTTATAAATAAGGCTATAGGTGCTCTCCAAACCCTTGATCTGATATGGCTTGGTTTTGTCATAGGCAGGTCATGCCTGTTTAACCTGGTGGACTTCTTCGAAAACATCACCAGAGACATAGACGAAGGTAAGTCTGTGCATACAGCCTACCTTGACTTAGCCAAGGCCTTTGACACAATCCCATATTCAGGCATCATTGATAAACTCTCCCAGTGGAATATCAACCCTTATGTTATCAAGCGGATTGCTGACTGGCTCACCAACAGATCACACTCAGACAAAGTTGGGGACTTTACCTCAACCAGCGGACATTTCATCAGTGGGGATCCACAGGGGTCAGTGCTAGGCCCCCTACTATTTAGAATATAATTCTCAGAAGTTCAGGCCAAAACAGAGGGGCTGTGGCTGACTAAGTTTGGTGATAACTGCAAATAAGGTGCAATTACTGAATCCCCAAACAATTACAATATACTTCAAGAGGGACTTACACAAAGCCAAAGACATGGACTCAGACTCAATGCAAAAAAAAAATGCATTATCACCCCCTTTGGTAAAAACAATACCCTTGCAGACTATCATATAAATAATAATACCCTAAGTAACAACTCAGCAGTGAGAGACTTGGGAATGCAAGCTGACTGTAGCCTAAACTTTGACCACCACATGTCTACTGTGGTAAGGAAGGCATTCTACTTTGCACACCTCATTAGCAAAGGCACTGTGTCAAGAGCAAAAAAGGTCATAGCAGCCTTGAACTTGACTCTCATCAGGCCATTAATTGAGTACAGTTCCCTTTGGTACGTACCTTACCATGCACCTGCAGCAATTTAAGGGACCTCAGAAAAATCTAACCAAGAAAATCCAGCACATGCCATGCACTGACAGACCAAATTCACTGTCAATGTACTCAGTAGCACACAGACTACTTAGAGGAGACTTGCGCCTGGCCTACAGAGCAATCTTGGATCCAAATCTAATGGAAATGCTACACTTCTGCAAGTCATATGGGACAAGGGTTACCCGCTCCAGGGACCTTAACCTATCCTGCAAAATAAATAGGACCTGCTGAAGAAACAGATATGTCTCTTAGAGATTGCCACTCCTCTGAAATAGGCTACCAGTTCACATCAAACAAAATCCCTCTATAACCCTGTTTAAGCATAGCCTAGATGGGAAACCATAAATTCCTGCCAGGGATTTCACCTATGACCCTCCTAGATATGGGCAGTTATTGCTAACTAAGATCTCGTGTTTAGGCAATATCCTTTATATTGGGTTTCTCTATTATTATATTGGGTTCACATGGCTAGGCTTATTAAGACCTGTGGGTCAATAGCCCAGTAACCACCTATGTATATATATTTATGGACATGTATGTAGAAACTGTCAACATTTATTTATTTATTTTACATTTGTTTACCAGGAATGTCCGACTGGGTCAGAAGCTCATTTTCAGCAGAGGCATGGGGTGAAAAGCTCCACTACAAAAAAGTTAATAATACAGAGATGGCTACTAATTTACATAAGGTAATATGTAATCCTCCAGTTAGAAAAATTAACATAAAATCAAATAGTTAATACAACATGATAGACATGTCAGTGAGACAGTGTGTTGAGAAAAACAACATACAGCTGATTTTTTTTTTCATCCAATAGTAGACTGTTTTACAATGCAATAAGCTTACCTCAAGAATAGTTATTTTGGCAGTATCCTAGCATTATGAATATATATATATCAAATATTTGGAGAAGGAAGTAAAAAAGGATGTAGGAAGAGAAAGGTTTAGCAAGCTGGGAAAGAAACCAGAGAGTGGCCTTAGAGTATTAAGGCTTACTGTGCTGAACAGTAGGTTTTAAGTACTAAGAGAGGAAAGCAAAGAATGGTCATCCAGGAGTAGTACAGGAGCATTGCAAGTTGTTATTAAGGTGATCCCTGAGCAGCAGTTTAAATTTGGAAGTATTACTGGCGTTTTGTATGTGTTGAGGGATGGAATTCTAGCTTTTGGATATCTGGTTAGAGAACAGGGCATCTCCAAAGCTGTTGTTTGTGTTAGTGGCTTTTAGTAGGAGTTTGTGAGAGGATTTCAGTGTTCTTGCTTTAGTGTATGGCTCCAATAAGTCTTTGAGTGTGGGGCAGTTTTCAAGTGGGTACATAATGGAGTGGACAACAGTTAATTGGTACAAGGATGGAAGATTGGCTAGTTCGATCCATTTTAGCTCACAAAGAGCAGAGCAATGGTGTGATCTATAAGGATGGTTCAAAGCAAATCTGACTAATTTATTGTAACAGGCCTCAAATTTATTTAAGTCAGATTTGTTGAGATTTGTGAAAATGGGAGAAGCGTATAGAAGGGTAGAGAGTAGATGTGTCCTGGCTATGGAATGCCTGGTGGTGTTGGTAAGGTATGGCTTGGCTCTGAGCCAAGTTTGATGTGAACCTTTTTGATGCATAGCACTAAGTGTTTATCAGATTTTAGGCAGTTATCGATTATGACTCCAAAGTAGTTTGGTGTGTTCAACAGGTTCAATTTTGATTTTGTTGGAAGAGTGGATGTTAAAGGGGGGAAGTGATCATATGTTTTGATATTAGAAAAGAGCATTAGCCTTGTTTTGTTTGTATTAAGTATTAGTTGGTAATCAGAAAGATAGCTTTCGATGTCTAGGAAGGATTTTTGAGTTTTTTCTAGGAGTTCTGGAAGGGATGGAGCTGATCATATGAGGAAGAAGTCATCAGCATATTGTAAGATAGTGGCTAGGTGAATGGCAGTACAGAGTTTGTTAGCAAATATGGTGAAAAGCAGCGGACCTAGGATTCAACCTTGTGGAACACCAACTGAGATGGGTGGTAGGGGAGAGAGTTTATTTCACCACTTGACTGCTTGTTAGTGGTCAGATAAGTAGCTGTGAAAGCAAGATAAGACTGGTTGGGTGAGGTTTAAGGATGCTACTTCATTGAGTAGTTTTTGGTGGAATACCATGTCAAATGCCTTAGACGTGTTTAGAAAAATGGAAGAGATGAGTTGGCCATTGTTTGTGAGCTGGTTGATGGTATTGCTAAAACATATTAGAGTGGTTATGGTACTGTGTTTGGGTCTAAAACCATGTTGGGAATTAGAGAAAAGGTTATTATTTCATAGATAGTTAAGGAGTTGGGCGTGTATACATTTTTCAAGAATTGTGGCTAGTGGAGGGAATATAGTGATCGGTCTGTAGTCTGAGAAATCAGTTGAGGAGCCGCCTTTGGGCATAGGGATGATATAAGAAATTTTCCAGGGCTTGGGGATGTATTGCTCATAAGCAGTCTGAATGATTAGTACAGAGATGGGATAAGAGATGATATCTGCTGCCAATCTGAGAAATTCATTTGGGAGTAGGTCAGCAGCGATGGATGTGGGCTTTAATTTGTTTAGATGGTTTTAATGTTGTATTGGTCTGATAGAAAAATAATTGAGGCAAAGTACTGATCCTGTAGGAACTAATAGAGGAGTACTGATGTCATTTTTATTACGGATAGTATGGGGTTGATGAAGTGAGAGTTAAATTGGAAAATGTGCTATTTGTGGTATTCGAGGTGGTAGAAGATAGAGATGTAGATTGACCAGGTTTAAGGAGTTGTTTTATGGCTCCTCAAAATTTTTTGGGGGGGGTTGTTTTGGTGTTTTTGTTGGATTGAGCTATAATAAAACTTTTTGCCTTTCTTAATTTGTTTTCTGGCTAGGTTCCTTAATTGTCAATAGGTGACAAGGGAGTCTTGGTTTTTTGTCACTTGATATTGAGTCCAGGCTCTGTCTCTTTGTTTGAGGAGTTGCTTGGTGACCTTAGTTAGCCACAATAGATGTTTTGATTTAATATGGATCTTCCTAAGGGGTGCAAGACTATTTAGAATATTGAGGAATGTATTATTGAAATGTTGAACTGCTGAATCTATGTGGAGATGTTTTAGTGAGGTCCTGTTGCATTGTTTAAGAGGGATTTGAAGGTTTTGGGGAGAAGTTTCTTTTGCTGTAGACATGTTTAAATATGATGTTTTAGGAGCACATTTCCAGTGCCTAAGTAGGTATGTGGATAGATGATCACTAAGATTCTCAGGGAGGCAGCCAGAGTGGTGACCCAGAGAGGGCCTATTTGTTAGTGTCCAGTCCAGGATTGATTACTTGTTACTATGTTTACCTATTCTAGCTGAGAAATAATTATTTTAGAGAAACCATAGAGGCTAATAAAGTTGGAAGGGTTTTCAGATGTGCAGGTGTACCAATCCAAGTTGAAATCCCCCATTATAATAGTTTCCTGATTAAATGTGGAAGCTGACCAACAAATAAGGTTTAAATTATGGAAGGGTTGTTTTCTGGGGGATGTAAGTTGCTATAAGCATTATGTTTTTATTGGGGTTTAGCTGGAGGTGGGAGATTAGTATTTCATTATTTAAGAGGTCTGGGGTTTATATTCAAGGCGTTCAAGTTTGAGTGCGTCTTTGTACATAATGACTATGCCACCACCACACTTATGTATCTTGTCTAGTCTGTGTATATTATAGCCCTGGGTTAGGATTTCAGCATCATTTATGTGGGATTTGAGACACATTTCTGTTAAGATTCCTATATCTGGAGAGTACAGGGCAAGGGTTGCATGAAATTCATGAACTTTATTTAGGATGCTTCTCAGATTCATGTTTATGATTAGAAGGTCAGAGCCATTGTGTGTTAGATTACTGATATTATGAGAGAGTATGTTATCCAATGGAAGGGCTGTTTGTTGTTGGGTTTGAGCACCTGACTTTGGACGTATGTCTCACTTAGTTTAAGTTGAGTTAATTTAAACAGAAAAAGGTGTAATATTTTGGGTAATAGTCTAGCATATTTACGGAGCAGATATGGTGATACATGTGCATGAGTGGATTTAATTTTAAAGAGTTCTGTGTTGGAGCTATTGTGATATAACACTGTTTGTAAAGGTGGTAATAGGTGAAGTGGTGACTGGGTATGTTGGAAAGTAGATAGTTATGATGTGCTGTTTGTGATAGGAGGTAATATGGTAAGCTAAGGAGTGATATGTAAAGGAGTAACATAATTACTGTGATTAGGGTGGTAAAGAGGTGTCTGAGAGAGGGGGATTGGCCAAGTATATCACGGTGAGTCTCCTATAGGGGGCAGTTAAGATGTCACTGTGGTAGGATGTGAGTGTAGCTGTGATAGGGATTAGTGATTAGGTAGAGTAAAAATAGTGATAGGATAACTGGGAAAGGAGGTGTATTTACTTGCTACCTATAAATGTAGTTGTAGTGACGGTGGGTGGGAATTGGGGGTAGGGTGGAGGAGTGGAGTGAGCCTGAGAGGTACAAGGGTGAACAGAGTGGGTTGAATCACAAGGTAGACCAGGAAACTAACTCAACAACAAACTAACTTGGTTAACGGCAGTCAAGCTTTTTGATGTAAGCTTCTCAAATAAACCTATGAACCTAAGGCTGGCCAGGGGCAGTTGTTTTAACATTAGACTGTAGGTTGGTGTCTGAAATGTGATCTTTCAGTAAATTAACATAAACAGAGCTAGGATCTAGGTAATCCCAAATGGAGGATTCAAACAGCTTTCTGTAAATCTATGTATTAAACTGTTTGGGATTACTTTTAAGCAGCCATAAGTTCCTTCTGATGTATGCAGTCTTGGTAGCCTTAATTGTTGTCATATATTGTTTTCTGAGTATTAAAAAGTTCTGTTAAAAAGCCTGTTCACAAGTTTTTCTTTTTCACTTCTGCAGGGCCTGATGCCTTCTCGTCATTTGTACTCTTAGGGATGCAATCAACCAAGGGCTTTTGCTTTATCATTATCTTTATGCTTACAATAATCTATGCTGCATTGAGAAATAAATGTTTATACTGATACCAAAAACAATAAAGTTAACAAGCAGTAAGCTGATATTAGTAATTTATAGTTTTTGCCACTATAAGACTACTAGATCTTCTACTAAAGCTTAGCAAAGGTTACCTTCTTCATGTGTTTCACTGATGATGCATTATCACCTCAGAATAAAATTTATGAAGGTGTCCATAACAGTTGCTAATACTTTGTTTGAAGCAGCAAGGTTTTAATTTTGCTGGATGTAGGTGCGTTTCCAAGGATTAAGTGGTAGTGTCCTGTACTTTGTGGAACAACTTAGAGAAAATACATTTTTGCAGCCTTCAAGTGCTTATGATGACTGGACTACATTGTAATATATTTGTTTAAAGGCAGAAAGAGAAAATAAGCTTGTATAATAACCATTTTAACTGCCCTATCATTCTTCCTCCCCTCCATCCCTAACTTCCCCTTATCATTTTTCCTCCTGTCGCATGACCTCTTGAACGCAAGTTGAAAGTAGCCTAAACTTTAACCACCAGGTGTCTACTGTGGTAAGGAAGTCATTCTACATCGCACACCTCATTAGCAAAGGCATTCCCTCAAAAGCAAAAAAAAGTCATAACACTCTGTACTTGACCCTCATCAAGCCAATAATTGAGTACAATGCTCTGTTTGGTATATACCTTACCAAGCACCTGCAGCAACTTGAGAGACCTCAGAGAAATCTAACCAAGACAATTCTGGGTCTCCAGCACATGTCATACATTGACAGACTGAAGTTACTGTCACTGTACTCAGTAGCATACAGACTACTCAGAGGAGACTTGTGCCTGGCCTACAGAGCAATCTTGGATTCAAACCTAATAGAAATGCTGCACATCCTCAAGTCAATTGGGACAAGAGTCACCGGCTCCAGTGACCTTAAGCTGGCCTGCAACATAAATAAGACCTGCTGGAGAGACAGATATGTCTTTCAGAGGTTGCCACTCCTCTAGAATAGACTACCAGTTCACATCAAACAAAGCCCCTCTATGACCCTGTTTAAGCGTAGCCTGGATGACTGGATGGGAAGACATAAATTGCTGCCAGAGATTTCACCTATGACCCTCCTAGATAAGGTCAGCACTTGCTAACTGAGATCATGAGTTTAGGCAAGATCCTTTATATTGGGTTTCTCTAGTATTATATTGGGCACATACGGCTAGGCTTATAAAGACCTTTGAGTCAATAGCCCAGTAACCATCTATGAACCTATGAACTTCTTTGAGTGATTAGACATGCCTTTTAGAAATAGATGGGCTACTTTTAATTGCTTTAATGTTTTAATTACCTTGTCAGATGCACAAACTGATCAATGTTTACATTTGTATCTATTGCATTTTATAGTCTAGATTTTTAATGGTGTTGTCATTTCTTATGATATGATCATTTAATTTGCTGTCATCATTTACGTCATTTTTATCAAATCATATGATGATTTATTTATTGACATTAAAGGTGAGGTCATTGCTACTGAGGTTTGCATATTTTTTGCAGATTAACTTGAAGACTTTTAGCATCTTTTTTGAAGTAATTATGTTATCCAGTTTACATTTGTCATCATATTTGGCTATCTACAGCCAAGTTATCATATCTAGGAATGATTATTTATTTAAAATGAACTTGAATTTTAACCTTAGATTAAAGATGGCATCAATCATAATCCGCATTAATTACAAAGGGTATAACTCCGGTTGGGATGATATTTAAAACAATTGGATTTCATACCATTTGTTTTAAATTGTTTCAATTAGCATACTAAGTTAATATCTGGGCATATTTATTTGATATTGAGCAATTTACACAGTCACTGCCTAGATAGTTAAAATCCCTCATAAGGGCTGTATGTTCACAGATGTTTTTACATGCAAGAGTTTAGTCATGGAATCCTCATATTCTGCTGAAGGCACATATGCCATACAGTAGATGTCTATATTATATTCAGTACCATTGGTATTAATTATTGCTTGAGTAAATTCTAGTTCTGATTTGATTTATTGGCTTTTGGCTTTTAGATGCTCTTTTAAAAGACTGAGACTGCTGTCTATCTCATTATATCTGAAACAATAAAATGAGGTATGATCTGAATTTGTGTTACACATTTTGAATCTTTAAACCATGTTTTAACAACACTACAAGAATCACTATCTTTCAAGCTGTAAAAACCTCTGAATGAAGCTAATTACTTGCACTCCATTTCACTTATGAAAATTTCTGCTAATGCTATTCCCAAGCACTTATAAAAGTATAGAAATCTGGTAGTTATAAAACATCCTCCCCTTCATCCTTCTTTCATTAAGATGGATGGTCCCTGCACAGGTGACACACTTGCATATATTTTCTGTCACTCCATCTTCAAATAGACTTCCTACTCCATTCAAACATGCAACTGGCTACCCTTTCCCTGCAGTTATCTTCCTTGTATCTTTGGAAAAATGTATACTCATTAGCCATCCTATGTCCTATAGGCAAATTATTTAAAAAGATGATTTATAACCAATACCTGGAACATGTCAATAAATTTCTCCTGCATATAGGGACATAATATGGATCCAGAAAATGGTTTAAAAGATTGACAGTTGTCTATAACATTAATTATCTTATATACAACAATATTGAGAGTAGTCATCTTAGTGGTGGAATGTTTGTTGTTTTGAAATGAGAATTTCTATTTAAAGCCCATGGATCGCTTATAGAAAGTCTTACATGATAGTGCTTTGGTGAATATGTTATCCAATGACATAATTACCATTCAGATTAAACATTCCAGTTTTTTATAATGCTCCAACTTTTCTGAAATTAGCAGACTCAAATCTGGAGTTCAGAGTTCAGTGTTTGGACCAGTCCTTTTCGTCATTATTCCTGAATGATTTAAATCACAACCCTGCTGGAATACATATTGATTTGTATGTAGACTGCTTGCTTGTACTGAAATCAGATAAGACCACTTCTGTTGTTCAAAAACGTCTTCAGAAAGACTTTATTATGCAATGGTACTGGTTGTACAACAATAGGTTAGTCATCAATAGTAACAAAATCTCTTTACTAATCTCTGGCATAGCACAGAGGCAAAGGATATCACTCCAATCAGGCTTTGTGACCACAAAATAGTCCTGTTTTCAACATTCTACAACATAAATTAC